>NW_006239158.1:551407-614395 GCF_000226075.1 Solanum tuberosum
GAACATATAAAGGGAAAAGATAATTCCTTAGCAGATCAACTAAGCAGACTTATGAAAACTAATTGTTTGTTTTCAGAATGAGTACAGGCAAAAATAAAGACAAAGCATCCAGTTCAAGTTCAAGTGGACAGAGAGACAAAGACTTGTATCTACAGACTCTTTTAGGAAATACTTTATTTCAACCACAGACAAGATTAGATGAAGCAAGACTAAATACTACAAGCATGGAAAGAATACATTTTGGAAAACAAAATCTAATTTTCTATCCTCCATCTAATCTAAGTTTCAGGGTAAAACCAGAAACAAAGATAGATAGACCTCAAAGATGCCTAATAGACATCCGATGGATAGCATACAACAAGATTCCTAGAGACAACAGTTATTTCATTTCAGTAGTGAATTCATTAAGCCATTACTTTACAGACAAAAATGAAGACAAAAAATTCAGATTCTATGTAGTAGTCCAAGGGAGATTGCCAGGAGTATTCCAGACATGGATAGAAGTAATAGACTCAATCAAAGACTTTCCTACCCCACTTTTCAAAGGATTCAATGATTTCAATGAGGCACTAGACTATGCTAGAGGAACTCTTGGGCCAAATTAGTTCTTAAGCCCAGCTTTAAGACAAACTACAAGACCTTTTCTGCAATACAATATCCAAAGGGACACTAATAAAATAATTTTCTGCGACCATTATTCTTCAATGACTGAAGGATTCAAAACACTAAACCAGACAATTGAGAAACTAGAGACTGAGAAAGGAAAATTGACACAACATATTCATTCATTACAAGAAAGAATAAGGTTTTTACTTGAAAATACAAATCAAACCATACCATTACAAATTCAAGACAGTTCAGAAAGTGTACATTCCTCAAAGAATGTAGAAAGAGCTATTGTATCAGCTAAAGGTACATCTAGTCCCATTCAAATGGTAGTGGGTAAAGACTCATCAAATCCGTTGATGGCTGACACTTTGCCAAAAAGTGTAAGAATTTTGCCAGCAAGTTTCAATGCGGTGGCAGAAACAAGTAAAAAGACAAAAGGATTCCTACAAAAAAGAAAAAAAAATAAAAGGATAGAAAAAATAATAAAAAGTTCCCTTTACAAGTTACTCACAGAAAGGACTAAGGAGGTGATACAAGAAAAAATTATACGAGAAACCCAAGCACCAGATCCAACAGATTCTGATCACGAAGACACAGAGAGTAGAAGTGATGAAAATGATCTATCAATAGACCAATTTAATCGGCACTATGACCCAAATGAAGAAAATGATTCAGGAATGAGTTTTGATTCCATAGCGCTACATAATCTGGATACCTAGAGAAATACGTAAGCAATGACGTCAACACAAGAAGACAAAAGACTATGTAAGCAATGACATCACAAGCCACTATGATAAAGAAGACTCCACTACATGTCCACTACTAATAAAGAAGACTCCATTATCAAAAGAAGACAAAGGAAGGACCATTAAATTTTGAAAAAGTTTCACAAGCCATGTGACGATGGGGCCCAAAGAGCACCCGGCAGGTGGAGAAAATTTATTCAAGATTTGAAATCCGAACTTAAGATCCGGATCCTCGGCTATAAATAGAAGGCCAATTTGTGAAAAAGAAAGATAGAGCGAAGAGAAAGCAGAGCATACAGCGCAAAGTTTGATCGTCCTAATAATTAGTTTACATATTCCCCTTCCCTTTCAAAAAAAAAAAAAGTGTGAGTGTTTGTTGTGTTTGTACAAAGAGTGTGAGTGTTTATTTCTTGCAAGTAGCTGCAAGGTCACCCGGGGACTCCCGAAAGGGAAATCTCATTCCGACCATTATCATGTAAGTAGTTATCAATTTTCTAGATCTTAGTAAGTTTCTCCCTATATAATGTATTATTATGTACTGTTATTATGAATGTATAGTATGATGTTTATATTACTATGATGTCAATATGTTCATATACTCTTTAAATTACTCTTAGTAAATGGTTAGTTCTTTACCTTCTTAGTAACCCCGATGGATTAACCTGTAAATACCTAGGGAAGTTGAAAGTCCGTCATGGTCAGGGAACCGAAAGGACTGTGTATCCCAGGGTGTGGTTAAAGAAGCAGGTGCTAAGAACATGGGTTAAAGAAAAGAGATGAACAGAGTAGGGTGAAGGGAGATGAACATTTTGAAAAAAATAATAAAAAATTTGGGAGAAATTACACAGATTTAGTAACAAAGAACTGCTAAACTAGATAACGGAGCAGGAAGAGGGAGTATTGAGTAGGATTTTACAACATAATTTACAAACGCAGTCTATCACAACATCTTTATATAAAAATCTTATCATCATTATTTAAACGTATTTTTACTAACATTTTTATATAAAAATCTTATCATCATTATTTAAACGTATTTTTACTGGTATCAGAGCGAGATGGTTTTGGGAACATATTATCCAAGAACGCAAACTAGTTTTAATCAATTGATATAGTATTTTATAATATATGAAAAAACACCCTTTTGCCAACCAATTAAGGATAAACTATTGGTACCTATATAGAGAATTACAGACTAAATCTGACTGACTGAAATTAAAAGAGGCATTAAGCCTATATCTAGAAATATTAGAAACAAGAGCCTTAACAGACAAACTTTGTAATCACGGGGGTCTATATTCGTCAAACAGACCAACTTTGGTTAACCCAGAATTATTAAGTGCTTTAAAGTGGGAACTACATAGTATAGATAGTAATATCCAACACGCAAATAGACGCATAGAAGTCCAAAGGAATTATATTAGTAATTTAATTTTTTCTTTAGGATAGGCAACATAGTGCTCACCCTAAATACAAGTAATAATATATATGCCATCTAGAATATATAAGAAAAATTTTAGGCCATACGAAAGACAGATTATAATTGACCAAGAATATCATTGGTATCTATTGAGAATAAGACAGAACTATATAGATATATACGATTTCCTGATAGAACAAAAACAGCTATATTTAGAACAATTAAGATTATACTCAGATTTATTGACATCTTCGCAAATACTGTCTATACACCAGGAAATAAGACAGATAGATTTACAAATACCTACTATAGGAGCTAGAGTTTATCATTACACAAAAGAAATTAGAATAGAAACACAAGATTGGAAAAACAGAACCTTATATTTAGCATAATAGGAAGTGTTAAGAGGCTAGAATATTTAGATTTAGAAGTAGTTTTAGAAAAGAAATATCGAAGACTAAAATTTGGATCATTACTTAAGTGTAATTTCGCAGAAGGAGACCATATTTTACATAGTGATAACCAACATTTAAATACTATTACAGATTTAATAATAAATTTAGCAGAACATAGTCAGTCCAAAGACGATAGATTTCTAAAGCTAATAGAGACCATAGAAAACCTGCAGCAGAAACAAAACAAATCATTAGAAAAAATAGAACAAAATTTTGACTTTCTAAAAACCAACAATTAGATATAATTTCAAAAGTACAAACCATAGTAACAAATAAAATAATTGAAAACAGCCCACTAGAAATACTATATAATCAACTAGAAAACCTTTATAAAGAAACAAAAGAAATTAAGAAAGAATTAGGTAAACTTAAAGACTTAACCCTTTCATGAATAGTCTTTTTTACAAAGAAGTTCTTAGAAAAACAACACAATTTCAAGCTAACCCTGAAGGATTATCAGACTATACTCCACCAGGTAAAACAAACTTAATAAGCGTAAAACAAAACAATCTAATAATTTTCGCTTTATTAGAATTAAATAAAAACCTAGAAGACCAAATAACTGAAATAAATAAAAAATTGGATAGTTTACTAGAAACTAAAATCCCTAAAAAAGAAGATAAGCAAGAAAACGATATGCAAGCCTTAATAAAACAGCTCAAAAGAACTGAAATAACCCCTCAAGAAGATAGACTTAAAAGAAAAGATAAAACATGGACCTTTTTTCAAACAGGAATAGAAGTTTAAAAATTTCTATGTCTCTATCTACGTCTATTAATTCATCCAACTGATGACTACTACTAGGAAAATTAGCCAATAAAATTAGCTAATTTTATTGGCTAATTTTCCTAGTAGTAGTCATCAGTTGGATGAACTAATAGATGTAGCTAGATAGAGACATAGAAATCTTCAAACAAAACAAATTAAAATTATTAAATCCTCAAGTTCTCTATAATACAAGCTTTTTCTCGTCAACAGCACATCTATACAGACATTATAGAGAAGAACAGTTGAGTGTATCAGAAAACGATAGTGAGAGCATAAATCTAATTAGTAAAAAATCTATGCAAGAAATACAAAAAAAACGAATGAATCTCATGCACATGGGATTAGTAGTAATCGGGCTTAAAGGCTTAACTAGAAAAAAATTGGGTACTAAAGTACTAATCACTTTATATGATAGCAGATGGTCAGAATCTAAAAGATCAATAATAGGTCTAACAGAAGTAGACATGAGTAATAATGGAGGAATATTTTACTGTAGTCCAGATTTCATGATAAATTCAAAAGAATTTGGAAAATACATAAAAATAGGCATACAAACCAAAGGTTACGAAGAAATGAACTGTGGAAACAATCTTTTAGTTTGTGTTGGCTTTATAGGAAAATTAGCCACCAATAGTAGTTTAAGGTTTAAATCTTATCATCATCTTACCATAAATGCGGTTGACCTATGTTTTGAAGTCGACCTTCTTATTACCCCTAAATTTAATAATTCCTTTATCTGGTCTTCAAGACGGAGGAGATAGAGGAAAGACATTAAACATAGCAGCTCATGACCCTCAATTATGGAACTCAGTAATAGATGTATGGAAAGGAATAGTGGTAGCAGATTACATACATCATTATAGTGAAACAGATGTGGAAATTATGTATAGATACATGGAAACCTTTTTAGGAGAATCAATCAAAGGAGTATGGGAAGCCTACAAAGTAGCTTACCCTCAAGAATTTCAAGAACTAGTAAATATGGGACCAAACCCGTATAATTTCACTAATAAAATACACAGCCTAATAACAGGAGAAGACCCAAATAGCGGATTAGTAGTGTTACAAAAGAATGCACTAATAAAATTAGAACAACTTAGTATTACAAATTGGAGCCATATAAAAAACTTTTTAAAAGACTATTTTTACTATTGCGCTATAAGCGGTAATGCGTTTGACTCTAGAACTTGAGGATTTTTATATAATTATATATAAAAGGTTGTGAAATAAAGCATATATTAATTATTCAAGTACTTGTTACATGTATTTTGCAACAATCTGTGTGAGCTTGTATCTGTCTGCATTTTGCTTGGCCCAAATTTGGTAAAATGGTTGCAACAAAAAGGAAGCCCCAATATACCAGCTCTAGGCCTGGTGTTATTAGCAAGACACGTGGACGACTAAGCTGAACACATTTGGAGGAGCAAACTATATGCTTTAGTTCATTGGATGTTGAGTTGTTTAGGAATGAAACCAGACCAAAATGCAGCACTCGGAGGAAGAGCCAGCGAATAGCACCAACTGTTATAGATCGATATCACCAGACGTTACTCCTTTGTAATTAAATGTCATTTAGTGTATATTAAAAAGCAATGATTCTCGGTCATTAGACCCTGAGAATTCATCCTTATAAAAGAAGATGGATCAGGGCATCCAATTCTGAGCTTTACCAATCGTATTAATTCTCTGTATTGTTCAAATTTTATTGGATGTCCCCGAAGGGATGCCTAGCTTTTTGACCCGTTCGATAAATGTAGTCCTGAATTAAACTAGAATGTCACAAACAGACCATAGATAATAAATCAACAGATGTTCTTACAATACATACAAGCTAGCTAGAACTTTGTGACTACTACTACTACTAGGAGTGGTCTTCCTTTATTTTAATACTTTTCAGTCTTTCAGAAGCTAAAAAAATACTTAGTATCATAAGAGTCCGTTTCTCTATTAAGTGCACATTGGACATGAAGCACTTCATCAAGGTCGAAATTGTAGTACATGAAGCTTTCCTTTGAGTTTAACTCACCGGAACAGGCACTGCATTTGATAACTGCCATCTCACCATCATATGGATACGAATAGAGAAGTTTATAAGAAACTTTCTTGTTTTTGATAGGGTAAATGTCATGGGAGCACCAGCACAGGAACGATGGAGACTGAATTTACAAGTAGAGCAACGGTATGTTGCACCTTCTTCATGACCATAAGTTCCGCATTTGGACTTTGGTTGATCATTATAGCTAGTGAGTATGAGGGGGTGATTTGGGTGAAAATGGAGTTGTATCCTTCGCGGAAGAGTGAAACAAGTCTCGTCGATGAAGTAATTGCATAGCTGGCAAATGTAACCAGACAAAGCCTGGCTTGAACATATGCAACAACTCATGATCGATGCCTCATTCGTTTGTTTGATTGCTTTCAATGGATGGCGGTGGCTGAAGTGTGCAACGTCTCCTAGCTTTCCTTGTTTCTGTTGTTGACCAGGATAAATTTTTTGGAGGAGCAAGGATTTCTGTACTTCAGATAGGAAACTTTGATCCCCTATATATAACTCCAAGCTCTTCTTCAGCAGCACACTCCAAATGACAGATGTAATCAAACTCGTGAATATAGAAAAGTCAAGCGGATTGCCTATTCATAACTTGGTTACAAATACAACATAACAGGGCTGCCCCTTCAATTTTTAGCGGAGAGGAAGTGAAGAGATCAAGAGGGTATTTTACCTTATGGATCAATTTTGTCGTCACAGAAACACATTCAAGATGAAGATCAAATTTACACAAATCACAATGATAGTAAAATGAAAACAATGTGTTGTGAGGACAAGAGTTGTCATAACCAGATGCCACGCAACAGAATTCAGTTTCCACTATCGAATGCCAAAGAGCGATTGAAGGAATGGGAAGAAGGGTGAGTGAGTGCATAGGATGAAAATCATGTCGAATTCTTTTAGGAATGCTAGAGCATACCTCATGGAGAAAGTAATGACAACAATCACAACCATAAGCTACCCCGAAAATTATAATAGTACACATGTTGCATTTTATAACTTCTCTTCCTTTAAGGTGGAATCTTAGCAGAGGATGTCTGTGTCTGAAATGCACCTGATCACCATCACGAAGACGAGGAGGCGCTTTTGACACAGAACTTTCCTCTTCCTTGGCAATAAATATAAAACAGTTTGTTATTTCTCTTTGTATATTTTTCTGCCTCTGCCTAAATCTGTACAGAACAAAGTATTTAGTTTGCTTCATCCAACTGATCTCCAGCTTGATCATAATCATTGAAATAGCATAGCATAAGTGAAATTATTGAAAAAACTAAGAATTGCCAATAAGTCAAAAGGGAAAAACAAGAAAAGAGAATAGGGGGAAGCAGACAATAAGTAGAAATAAAGAAAGATTTCAGTTCTACAGTAACTTGCCTTTTCAAAAAACAGTTCAATTTTGTTTAATCACCAACCACCACCCCTAACCACCTCTAGCATCAGAATCATCACTATCAGACCTGTGGTGGTCTATTGTGCTATCGATCCCCGAGGAAGTGGATCTTTTATCCGTTGTGGTCGCCAGCTATCTGAAACCTACGACCACTCCTAAGTGTTGGAAAAATGATTTTAGATCTCAAAAGAAAGTATTCATACTTGTGTCTTAGGTTCATTTCATTATACCTTGTTGATGAATATTTAATATGTTAATTATTCTAACATATTTCTAATGACTATTAAATGTCCTTAATGGTCTTGTTTGCTCCTGGCTATTGTAAAATATATCAATTATAAGTCATTTCTTTAGTACAATTCTGAATGAAATTGTAACTGCCACTTTATTTCCATTGATTCCTTACATTGAAGGTAGATTCTCCCATCCAATTCACACCTTATATATGGTCTTTTGCAGTTTTGCTTGTGTTTGGTACTAGAAGAATCATACGAGAAAATCTCATCTTCTCCATTTCTTGAATGTTGGGTTTTCTTATTAAGTAAATCTTTGTCTGTTTTTGGGATCCTAGTTTTATATTAAAAGAGTTTGTTGAATCTTAAGGGATACACCTATACGGTTGAAATATCCTTATGGACTATGTCTTTTGACACGCCTCAAGCTATGTAAATTTCCTAAAATGTTCGTGATAAAGTATTTTCCATAAGATTTCCAACACTAAGGCCTAAAAGAAGATGGAGGATGTATTTCCTCATGCCTCCTTAACTGAAGTGCACAAAATGCTAGAGCTAAGATTTGTAGTTGTCTTTGGTTTTTTTGTTTAATTACATCCGATTTATTATTACATTATTTACTTTGATTCATTCTATCATTATTTCTGTCAATTCTATCCATATGTCTTTTAAACCACATTAGTTGTGCTTTTTCTTGTTCCCTTATCACCAGCTTTCTCGATACATGATCGAGTATGTCATCCTTGTGCAAATTATCCGAATTCCTACCAGAAAGTTTCACATTGGGACCTGAGACCTCTGATTGAGGATAAATGAGTACCTACCACTCCACCACAACCCTTGTTGGTAAGTGACATAGTATTAGTACCTTGCTTTACTTTGTTTTTAATTTCGAAAGGACATTAAGATATTTTCAAAATAACTTGTTTTAATTTTAAATAATTTTACATATAAGTTCAAATAAAGAGAATAAGCTAGATAATTAAGTTTTTTTTAAAAATATTTTAATGTCCAAACAAATATATCTTGCTTGGTAGTTATTATGTAACGACTCATTTTCTGAATGAATGCATGACCGTCAAACTTTTTAACTGCACTATTTTGTTATAATTCTAACATGCCATTCAACCCAACATATTTTTAAAAAGTAACTTATAAAGTTTTGTTTGATACTTATTTTAAAAATAGGTCAAATACATTAACAGACTCTTGGACTTGTCCCAATGTTCCATTTAGTTTACCTGAATTAAACTTATGGCCATTTCAATTCTTGATTTTGGCTCAAAATGTGTTACGTACGTAAACACCTATTTGCTCAAACAATCAGCAAAGTAGAATTTCCCTCAAATACAACTTGGCATAGTCCTCCGCCGAATAAGAAACCTTGACGGAAATAAAATGAGCCGATTTCGTCATCCGATCTACTATAACCCAAATCGAGTCATGTTGCCGCCGGGTGCGTGGTAAACGAACAATGAAATCCATATTCCAATCTTCTCACTTCCAAGTAGGAATGCTAATATCTTGGGTCAAACCTCCCGGCTTTTGATGCTCAACTTTCAGTTGTTGACAATTTGGACACTTAACGACAAATTCCTCAATATCCTTCTTCATCCCATTCCACCAATAGATCTCCCGTAAATCATGGTACATCTCAGTGGCTCCCAGGTGAATGGAATATCGAGAACTATCGGTTTCTGATATGATATGCTCTCTCAAGTCATCTACATTGGGAACACACAAACGACCTTGATATCGAAGCACACCATCTCCCCCTTGGGAGAAATCCTCTACGGACTTTTTAAGCCCTGCTTCTTTCAATTCAACCAAAGTTGGATCAAGACTTTTCTTAGCTTTCACATATGCCACAAAAGACGATTCTGAACAATTGTGAACCATGACACCACTTTTGGTAGAGTACACTATTTGAACACCCAACTGGACCAATCTATGCACATCTCGAACCAACTCCTTTTTATCATCCTCAATATGAGCAACACTACCCATAGATAAATGACTAAGAGCATCCACCACCACATTTGCCTTACTGGGGTGATAGAGAACACGCATTTCGTAAACCTTCAGTAACTCAAGCCATATCCTTTGGCAAAGATTTAGATCTTTCTGATTAAATACGTATTGCAAACTCTTGTGGTCAGTAAAGACATCGACATGAACACCATACAAATAATCCTCCAAATCGTAAGGGCAAACACAACTACCGCTAGTTCAAGATCATGGGTAGGATAATTCTTCTCACAAATCTTAACTTGCCTTGAGTCATATGCAATAACCTTCCCATTTTGCATAAGCAAACATCCAAACTCGATTCTTGAGGCATCACGATAAATCGCAAAACCTTCACTCCCTTCCGGTAAAGTCAACACCGGAGCGGAAGTAAGTCTATCCTTCAATTCCTGAAAACTCTTTTCACATGCTTCCGACCATAAGAATTTGGATTTCTTTTGGGTCAATGCCGTCAATGGAGAGGTAAAACAAGCAAACCCCTAAAAAAACCTCCTGTAGTAACCGGCTAAACCCAAGAAGCTTCTGATATCCGAAGGGGATAGAGGTCTAGGCCAACTCTTGACCGCATCCGTCTTCTTAGGATCTACCTCAATACCCTTTTCGGAAACAATATGACCAAGAAAAGCCACAGATCTTAACCAAACATTTACTAAACTTTTCAAAGAGTTGTTGGTCCTTTAGGACTTGTAACACAATCCTCAAATGATTAGTATGCTCGTCTTCATTCCTCGAATAGATCAATATGTCATCAATGAACACAATTAATAACATACCAAGGTATTGTCTAAACACCCTATTCATCAAATCTATGAATTCCGCCGGAGCATTAGTCAAACCAAACGACATTACCAAAAACTCATAATGACTATACCGAGTTCAAAAAATCATCTTCGAAATGTCATCTTCCTTCACCCTCAGTTGGTGATAACCTGACCGAAGGTCAATCCTAGAAAAGTAACTTACCCATTGTAGTTGGTCAAACAAATCATCTATCCTTGGGAGAGAATACTTATATTTTATGGTAACCTTGTTTAATTTCCGGTAGTAAATACACATACGGAGAGAAGCATCTTTCTTCCTAACAAATAAAACTGGAGCACCCCATGGAGAGATACTCGGTCAGATGAAACCCTTATCCAACAAATCTTTCAACTGCTCTTTCAATTCCTTAAGTTCTGCCGGAGCCATTCGGTAAAGAGGAATATAGATAGGTTGCATATCTGGGAGAAGGTCTACACCGAAGTCTATTTCCCTTTCAAGAGGAATACCGGGTAAATCCTCTGGAAACACTTTTGGAAACTCATTTACAACGGGGACCGACTCAAGAGTAGGGGTTTCACAATCCACATCCCTCACCCTAACTTGATGGTATATGCAACCCTTAGAAATCATCTTTCTGCCTTTAAGACAAGAGACAAACTAACCCTTAGGCATAGAATTTCCCCATTTCCACTCTAAATGGGTTCATTTGGAAACTGAAACTTGACTACATGGGTTCTATAATCAACAGAAGCATAACATGAATGCAGCCAATCCATGCCAAGGATAACATTAAAATCTAGCATATCAAGCTCTACAAGATCAACATGAGTGATTATATAAGACAGGGATACAAGACACTTTCTATAGACCCTCTTAGCCACAATTGAATCACTAATAGGAGTAGAGACAAAAAAAGGATCTAACAACACATTCAGAAGAATATCGAATCTCATGGCCACATATGGCGTCATAAAAGACAAAGTAGCACAAGGTCTAGTAAAGCATAAACATCAAGTTGGAATACTTGTCAACATATCGGTAACCACATCGTGTGAACCCTTTTGCTCATGACGAGCCTGAAGTGCATAGAATTGGTTTTGTCTTGGAGCATTTGAACCCGAACAACTAGGAGGAGCTTGTTTACTTTCTCTTCTCTTGGCCATAAGCATTGGGTAATTTCTCATCTTATGACCACTCTTACCACAACCATAACAACCATTTGTGCCGGCTAAGTACTTACCCTCGTGCTTCTTCCCACACCTAGCACAAGTAGACATAGACAATGAAGATCCATCACCATTTCCTCCTTAGGGATTAGGGTTAGACACCCTATATTTGTTGAACTTAGAGGGAGCATTAGAGGAACTTTGGCCGGAAAACCTTTGGCGAAACTTAGAATGACCATGTCCATCGGACCTCGAATGTGAGAAGTTACCATCACCGATTTTGTCCCTCTTTGCCTCCCTAAACCTTTCCTTAAGTTTCTCCTCTTCAATTTTTTGAGCATGAACCATGAGGCGAGAGATATCCATGTTATTGATAAGCATGACAGTATGACATTCCTTAACCACCATTTTAGACACCTCCGAAACGAACTTACTCATTCTTGCCCTAGGATCAACAACCATAGTAGGAGCATATCGAGACAATTGTGTGAATTTCAAAGCATATTCATTCACACTCATACTTCCTTGATGAAGGTTGATGAATTCAAGAACCTTTTCCTCCTTCATCTTAAGGAGAAAAAACCTATCTAAGGAAAGCAACCTTAAACTTTTCCCAATCGAGAGGACCCATATCAACTGCCCTCCCTTCCTTCCATTGGTTGAACCAAACTTGAGCAACACCCTTTAGTTAATAAGCGGCCAACTCCGCCTTTTCCACCGGCGGAACTCCCATAATCACCAACACCTTATACACCTCGTCAATGAACTCTTGATGATCTTCCTCAACCTTAGAACCATGAAACTCCAAAGGATTCATCCTAGTGAAATCCCTCACTCTAGATGTTGTTGTACCCACATTCAGGTTCATGGGGGCCACAACCTCCCTATTGACTTGAGCGTCATGGATTGATCCAACACTTAAAAAGAAGCCCTAAACTCTGCATTAGTCACTTTCTCGGCCAAAGGACCGACAGGAGCTGGAGGAGCTTGAAGAGGAGCTTCTCGTTCAACAATCTCTCCTGCATTCCTTCTAGGAGTCCGTAGCCAAAAGGGTAAAAAATTAGCCCAAAATTCTAAAAGGACAACAAAATTTAGTTGAGAACCAAATGGGCAACATTTAGATGGTCTAACAAACGCCGTGAAAAAGGAGCAAGGCGCAAAGTTCTATGTGCCTTACAAGGTGCATGGCTGCACAACCTTACAAGGCGCAAGGCCCCTGCGCCTCTTTCCATTTTTTGTTTTTGTTTTTTAGTTTATGTTTTAATTTTTTTGTTTTTTAGTTAGTTTTTCCTTCCTTTTTTTTGTTTTTCCTTTTAATTTTTGTTTTTTTATTTTGAAGTTGTTCCTATTTATTTTGCATGTGATTTTTATATTGCTAAATCACATTTTAATTTTGAAGTTGTTACTATTTTTATTGTTGTGATTGCTAAAAAATATAAAAATCACATGCAAAATAAATAGCAAATTATTGCCCTTTTTATATTTTTTTTAGTCAAATATAAAATGATATTTTCAAACTTGAATTAATAAAATCTTACCTAAAAAATCCGAATGAATAATTTTATTAAAAAAATATAAACAGAGCAATAATTTGCTATTTATTTTAAATCTTACTATAAAATATATTTTTTAGTTTTTCCTTTAATTTTTGTTTTTATTTTTAAGTTGTTCCTATTTATTTTGCATGTGATTTATATATTTTTTAGCAAATATAAAATGATATTTTTCAAACTTGAATTAATAAATTATTACCTAAAAAATTGGAATGAATAATTTGCTAATTTTTTTTTTATAAAAATCACATGCAAAATTAATAGGAACAACTTCAAAATAAAAATAAAAATTAACAGGAAAACTAAAAAACAAAAATAAAGGAAAAACTAACTAAAAAAATAATAATTAAAACATAAACTAAAAAACAAAAAAAGAAGGGAAGAGGTGCAGGGGCCTTGCGCCTCGTAAGGCTGTGCAGTCGTGCGCTTTGTAAGGTGCATAGAACTTCGCACCTTGCTCCTTTTTCATGGCGTTTGTTAGACCGTCTAAATGTTACCCTTTTGGTTCTCAACTCAACTTTGTTGCCCTTTGAGAATTATTTGCTAATTTTCTTCCCCTTTTGGCTCCAGACTCTTCCTTCTAGCATATGCTCTTCGAGTAGCCATACCCTGTAGAGCATCAGATAAGGATTAGAAGAGAGACATTATAGATTTGAACTCTATCGCACGACTTTAGAGTAATGAAAGAAGTGAAACTTCCTAAACATCTTGTAGCCTCTCATTCATAAATGTGGTGCGCTTCACACTCATGAACAAGACTCTACTTGACAAGGCTTATGAGACTTCCTAGGACGACCCTTCTAAACCTTGTTCTCTAAATACCAAGTTTTTCACGACCCTAGGTATAACATGGCGTATAGGACCCCGAGAGTCCCCATACAAGCTACTTAGCATGCATAAACAAGATATAATAAAATCAAAAGCAATAAAGAGAAACATTTCAAGTCTAAGAGTTTTATCAAAGTAAAACGAAAGTCTGCGTACGAAGTCTGCAGATTTTCCATCTAATACATCAAGAGTGACCGGGATGTAACCCTGACATCACGTACAAAATATGATAGTAAGAAATGACTGAAAGCTTTAACAATGTGGTCCTCTAAGCATGATGACTCACCACAACTCGATATCTCTCCAATGACCTCTAGCCATGAAACTTTGAACCCTGAATGTCGGATCCTACATTTGGGGAAATGCAGGAAAGAGTATGCATTAGTAAAATAATGTACCAAGTTTGATAGCAATGCATAAAACATTCTAAAATGGACATTTTCATGATATGCAATGACCAAGCTAAAGCATGAATTTAACAGTTAAAAACATAAGTCATAAAAACATGGTCAATGCAAGCCAACAACTTTAAAACATTCATGAGATCTTCCAAAAGTAACCTTAGTTCATTATTATGGAAAATTTACCTTTTAACTGACATATAAGACCATGTGAGCTACTAACATGGAATCTGGTGTCTCCTACCCTGAAAAGGGGTGTCCTACTTACCAAGGTAAGGACCATGAACTTCTAGATTAGGTGGATCCACTAGATAATGTCTAAATAAGAGAACATCCTATGGTGGTGCATGGTTAAGGGACAAGGAGATTGCTACTAGAAACCCGGCATCCACTAACGGGAGAGCCTCCATCTCAATATCCTCTCGGTGCTAAGATTAAATCCCACGGAATAGTCAATTATGAATACTTGTCTTTATTATCCATGGAAGGGCACGTCATATTGCCAATCCAAGATAAGTCATATGTTAACCATGGAAAAGTACGATTAAGGAACCAATCCAAGCTAGGTTTCATTAGAATAGTTCCTTAAATCTTGATTCAAATGAATTTGAGAAAACCTTTCAACCCTAAGAAACTTTTATGTGAGAAAGTCCTTTCATATCCATGCTGTATTGTATATATGATAAATCCTTTCACAACACAACAACAACAACATTGATACTTCACTCTTAAAGAATCCTTAAACCATTTACATCATCTTCATAAGAACATGCATGATTTCATAAACTCATCTTTCATGGTTCAAAACCCACATTATATCATCATAAATTGGAAAACATAAGATATGCATGGGTTCATGGGGAATCATCTTAAAATCATGGAATTATATAAATTCATGCTTTATAGATCATAAAAAGACAAATCAAATCAATAATTAAGAGAACCCATAATCATAGAAGAAAACCCTAACTCAATTAGGGATTTTTAACTTTATAAATTGGAGAATTTGGGAACTCCGTGGAGAAAATGGCTCCATGGATGAAAACGACCATACCTAAATGCCAATTGCTTGATTTCAATTGTGGAATTGAAGACTTGACTTGCAAACCCTAGCTTTGTTCTTCAACTTCTAGAGAGATAAATATTTGAGAGTAAGACCTCTTCTTCTTTTAAGAATTTAAGAGAATGATTTCAATTGGGGAAATTTAGGGGTAAAAACACTTATATATGGCTTTAGGTGAAGGGTAAAATGACATTGTATTGAGTTAGAACAATTAGGGAAAATAGCAAAAAGCCCTTGACTTAAAGCTGACGCAACCATCGGACGGTGGCCTTCACGAGCCGTTGTGGCAACCGTGGTCCTTGACCAGTGGCTTGGGGAGAGGCCCCCTACTTCCTTGCCCCTTCAGGGCCACCTTAACGGGTTGTTTGCCCCTTTACGACCTGTCTAGAGGTTCGTGGGAGGAGGCTAACTTTGGGGTAGGTTATGCCTCCCCCACATGAGCGTCATAATGACCCGTGCGCCTCCGCACGAGCCGTTAAGGCCCTCGTGGGAGGGGTCCTTGCCCACCACGCCTTGGAGGACTTGCCACGGACCACCACAGGGACCGTGGTCCCCTTCATGGCCCATCTGTTGCTCCGTGGAGGGTCCATGGTCCAGGTTTTGGCTTGTGAGTTCTTCCCCATTGCCACTTTTTTGGCCTTTCTCAGTTATGAGGTGTTAGAGAACTCTTGGGGATCTTCCTCAACCTTGGAACCATAAAACTCTGGGGGATTCATCCTAGTAAAATATCTAACCCTTGTTGTCGTCGTACCCATACTTGGGTACAAAGTAGCAACAACCTCTCTATTGTTTTTTTCCATCATAGCTTTAGCCAACATATGAAAAATGGCTCTTAGCTTATCATGAGATACTTGTTCGGCCAAAGGGTTGACTGGCACTTGAGAAACCTTGGGCTCCATATTTCCACCAATAGTCCTTCTCACAGGATTCCTTTTTGGGGGAATAGTTTGAAAATCATAAACACGGGTCAAAAGAGGAGAAACTTTTTAGAGATAAACTCTATGGCACAACTTTAGAGTAATGAAAGAAGTGAAGTTTCCTAAATGCCTTGTAGCCTCCAATTCATAAATGTAGAGTGATTCATACTCATGAACTAAACTCTACTCAATGCGTCTTGTTAGATTTCCTAGGACCTTTCTAAAACTTATTGCTCTGAATACCAAGTTTGTCACGACCCAAGGTACACCCTAGATGTGACATGGTAAATAGGATCCTAAGGGCCCTAAACAAGCCACTTGACATAAGCAATGACGCAAGATAAAGACATATAATATGAAATCGATCATAAAACTATTGAAGTTTAAATCATAATATCTCATCAAAAGAGAATTCTTAATACAAAACTTGAAATGTGGAAGCTATACTAAGTTTGACATAAGCCTTTAATATATAGATGTGGTTAGGTAAAACCCCTAACACACGAATAAGACTGAAAACTGAAATGACATAAAACATTAAAATGAGAAAAGGTGAAACAACCCTTGAACCATGAGGACTCACCACTAGTAAGCACCACCGAAAGATTCAATCTAGCTACAACCTTATGGAGAAGTGTCAAAATTATATTATAAAACAATATAGGCACAATATGCATGAGCACTTTGAATGTCCGGGGAACATGCATCAAAATGTGGGAATAAATCATGATAAGTTTGAAAACATAACGTTGCATGACCAAGTATATACTATCAAATCTTGATAAGCTAGTTCCATAAATTATGAGGAAAAGGTCAATGCAAAGCTTGGAAAAATCATGTCATAAGCTTAAACCATTTCATTTTAATGTGTGTGAGAGACCATTAACCGACATATAATCATGAGAGTCAAGCACAGAGTTAAATATATTACCCCATCGAAGAGGGCCCAAAAAATCATTCCAAGATATTAAGGATCATTACTTTGAGACATGGGTCCTCGCCACTAGTCTTTGAGACTTGGGTACTCGCCATAAGTCCCTTTTAAGACCAAAAGTATTTGGAGAGTTGGGTACTCACCTCTATTATTCTATTTCATGAATACTCGGTCTATCCTATGGTGGCACGTAAATTATGGAACATGAGTAATCATCTCTAGTCCACTCAGTGCTAGGTACAACTCCCCACAAATTAATGCATTGTACTTAAGAGTAACTCCTTTCATTATCATGACTTTCATAACTTGTTCATAGAGACACTAATCTAAGAATCTCAATCATGATCATCTTTCACAAAATAATACTTCAAACGAGAGCAACTTAATTCATTAAGATATCACAATCATGATCTCATAAATATGTAAGAAAACATTTCACAATTTCATTGATGATTATCTTAAAGCAACCTAGATCATATATCATTAAGTTTATAGGACATGTATAAATCCATAATTATAGTTCTTAAGCATTCCTTCCATCAAGTCTTGATTTCTTAATCAATCGTACATACGAGCAAGGGTTCATGAAGAACATCCTTGAAAGCATATTATATTCACAAATTTCTCAATTCAATGTTGTGGGCATAATTCAAACACATCATTCATGATCACAATATAATCACATAATATGGGTTCACATAAATTTCTTCAAAAGCCACCTATACCACTCAATTCATGCATAATAAGATTAATTAGATTGAATTTAGCCATAAACAATTGAACCCATTCATAAACATGTAAAACCCTAAAATTTAGATTGAATTCATAAAGGAGTTTTTGGAGAAATCTTTAAGACTCAATGGATAAAAGAGATCCATTGATGAACTTATCACATACCTTGATAACAAAGCCTTAGAAATTTGTGGAAGAGGACCTTGAAGACTTGAATAACCCTAGAAATTCTTTGGGAGCCTTGAGGTGAAATTTTGAGAGAAACCCTTGAGAGAATTGTGAAAGATCTTTGGGATTGAAAGGGAAAGGATAGTTTTCTAGGAGTCAAATCAGTTATAGAGTTTATTTATAAGGAAAAACTACGTATTTTAAAAGTTATAATGGTAGGAAAATACCCAAATGCCCTTAACTTAAAACTGTCGGAAAAGACCATGGACTGACCAATTGTCCGTGTAAAATTCTACGGACCGTACTGGTCATCCTAGAACTAGACACAACCGTATAACCTATGAACCAAAGTCCTTCCAAGTCTGAGATCAACTTCCACGAGAGAGGTCAAAGACCTATAAAATTTACCCAACCCGTAAAACCCTCTATAGACCCAAAAGTTCTTCAAATTTTGCCAATTTGGGATTGCTTCTACGGAACCCTCATATGGTCCATAAATATCGTATGACTCGTCTTGATCAATCGTAGACCCAATTTCATAAACTTGATTTTTTTTCCAAACTCAACTTCGTTCCTACGAGACCTATCTACGAACCGTAGATGGCACTTATAGGTCACAACCAGTAGCCCGCCCAAAAATACAATCTTTCCATTTTCCAATTTCGGTGGTGTTACACATCACCTACCTAGAATCAAGCTTGAATGTTCTACTGGACATAAGTCTTCCCTTTTTGTGAAACATTAGCTTGATCTTTGTCTAAAAACAATAAGACAAACACAAAATCCATCGTAAATGGCCTACATATCCCTAGATTACATCTTAATCCCAAACCCATGTGATCCCTTTGATCCATCAATGATGATGGAGAAGAGGACATTTTACGAGCTCCATGTATTTAAAAAGTATGGAGGATCTATCCTCTAGCCTTTCGGATTCCACTCGGTGTATCCATTTTGCCATGTGTTCATCCCTCTGGTAGATAATTTTCTGTCACCAGTGCTACATCCTCGTGGAGTTCAAGTGCAACTTTTTAAAAGTATTTTGATAGGATCCAACCACCTCTTAAAAAGTTTCTACTATGGTTCCGGCCACGACGTGGGTGGATTCACTACTTCCAAAAATCCTACGAGCCTAAGTTATTCATGTTGCACCATTCGGTGAAGATCATGAACAACCAGGCCCAAGCCCGTCCAAAGATTTCATTCTGCTGGAAATTTAACATCTCTATTTTGTCCTTGTAAGACGAATATCATGAAGCACAACGATCTATCTTCCAGTAAAATAAGTTCATCTTTATAGATATATCGACAAAAGAATGAGCATGGTGGAACTATACGGACAAGAATACCCACATAGAGAAGGTCTGACAACTTGCAAAATAATACCAAGTTCCATACTACATTACAAGATATAAAGTCACCCAGGCCATCACTAGCATAAGGTTAAACATTACTCCAAAAAAATGGGATCACGATGTAGCAGGACCATCCAACATTAACAAATACTTCACCAGGTCGCTCAAACAAAGCCTAGAAAACAAAAAGTTTTACAAGAAAAATATGGCGTTGATTGAGGGATGGATGGATATTCAAGTGCACCTTCAACCTCTGCATAATCGTATGATGCCTGATGACATGTGCAAGAAATTATTGCCTCTATCACGAAATTACCACTTACCCACATCATCTGCCAAAGTTTATTGCAAAACATCCTATCCAAATTTGTCTACAAACTACTTATCCACCTACATTCACATATACAATCAAGTAGCTTATCCACCTGCTTGAAAGCTACCAACAAGTATCTTATTCACCTGCTTGCAAACTCCCAACAAGTAGCTTATCCATCTGCTTGAATGTTGCGTACAAGTTGCTTACCCACCTGCTTGCAAGATCCTGACAAATAGCTTCCACACCTGCTTGAAGTCTCCTAGAAGCTGCTCACCCACATGCTTACATATGTAGTCACGTGCCAACAACATGCTTTGTTTTATGTGTTTTTTTAATTTTAGTAGCCTCCTTCACATGTTAGGTGGGGCTCAATTTGAATAATGTTTGTTGTCTTTTATTATATTAGAATAATAATGGTGAGTCTGGATAAGGATTTACTATTTTTAAATAGGATAGTGCTCATCTATTTTTAGAATAGTGTGCCATGTAAGAACTTGTACTTGGCGTGGTACTCGAGCAAACCGATAGTATGTATCATGCATAGTATCCAAGCCAATCAATAGATAATTTGAACCAGGCGTGGTATCCTAGTGAACTAATAAGATGTACCAGTGGTACCCGATCCAAACGAGAATCACACAATCACAACCATATTTGCAAGACCACAAGTAGTTAAGAGAGATTCATGGCATGGAATTTGACAATAAGAAATGTGACATTTCATATTAATTCCCTTAACTACTGCACATGTATTGTACAAGCATTACTAATGGAATAGTTAACATGCACACATAACGTAAATTGAAAAATACTTCAACCATCACCTACCTTAGGCGACCCTTTCTAGATGAATTTTAGCTCATAATTTGATTACCCACAGGTTACTACCCATAGAATAATACCCAAAAATAGTCATAGGACCAACATTACTAAGCATGTAGCTTACTACCCTAAGCCACAACAATTAACATATTCAACAATCCATACTCCACGGCCGAAGGTCTATGCATTTCACGTGAATCTACAGTGAATTGTGCATTTAGAGACATGCCCAACTACTAAGTTAAACCTAGCCTACCTGGACGCCAAACAATTGCTGAAAAAACCTGAACGTGAACTTTTTGCTCCATGGGGGCAAATTCTGGCGGAAGTACGCTTGAAATTCATGGGTTTTGAACTCATTTGTGCTAAAATCCTTCCTCTCCTTTTCCCCAAGCTTGGAACAACCTAGAAAGGTTTTTGGAGTAAACCTCGTCTATTTTACCATTGAAGATGAGGAGTCAATTATATAATCTATATTTTTTAGGTTCTAGTCTCGTCAGCGCTGCTTTAGCGGCCAGGAAGCCACTACAATAGCAGCTCCATAGAGAGAATATTCTCGCTATAGTGGGATGACATCAGACATGATCATATTTAAATTTTGAAATCTTCATCGTGTCTCCCTAATTTTAAATTGGCAGTGTTTTTTCAAAAGTGCATTTTACTATAGAGGAGTGAATGAAACTAAAATACATGTCATCCAAGTTATCAAAGGTTACTCTAAAGAAGAGATCCCATTTAACTATTTAGAAGTAGCATAGCAACTAGAAGCTGAAAATACTAGAATGGAAACCACTAATCTCCAATATTGTAGCTAAGGTCTCATCTTGGACTACCAAGAAACTAGCCTATGTAGGAATATTGCAATTACTGAAGTCTGTACTCTTTGAGATCTAGTCTTATTTGGCACAAATGTTCATACTACCAATCAAACTAATGAAAACACAATCGAAGCATGATAATGCTAAAATGTACTCTTTAAACAAATTAAAAGAGACAACGGTCATCGTTAATAAAAATACCCAATGAAGAGTCAGGATCGAATCCCACGGGAAATGGTATGTCGTAGAGAATTCTTGTCAAAAAAATTGGATTATAAAATCATTCATTTGTAATAGTAAAAATAAGTGGGTAGATGATTCCACCAATTTATTAAAAGGATTTGTTTATCAATTGTCACAATTAAACTAAAATTTCAGGAAATTACAAGCAATCGAGGTGTGCAGGGATTGAAAATCAATGTCACATTGGGGTAATTGTGCTTCTCTACAGTAATGAACATTCATGAATGTGTTAGGTAATCTTCAATTACTCTAATCTTCTTTCGCTCACATAGCATCCTTGTATAGAATCTTCTTTCGGTCTCATCTATATGCTAATATAAACAATCGAATACCTTACCTTATTCTCTCTTTCAATGCAGAAATAGGGCAAATAGATTCAGCTCATAACCTCTATTTTCAACTAAGTTAATGATATCAAACCTAAATTGCTAGTATCGAACTAATTACCCACTCTAATCAATCTCTTCCAAGCATTGACCGGAGATCGAAAGTAGGAATTAAGTTTGCAACCTTAACCCATACATTAAACTCATGCTAATTAGCCTAAATACATGTATGAACAACAGCAAAACAGAGCATAACACAATACCCACCACATTAAATCAACCCCCAACCCCATGATTGCACCTCTATATCTTGAGGTTTTAGCCACCCATCATAAAAGTAAAGAACTTATACCTTTCATGAAAGCAGTCATGAGTAAAATGAAATTAAACAATTACTAGAAAACCCACTTTGAATTCAACTTCAATTTGTCAAATTCAAGAGCAAAGTTGAAAAACCCAAAAACTACGAAGTGTTTTTTCACAAGGTAAAGTGTTTCTCTTGAACTTCTGTAAACTAAAACTCTATCTCAAAAATTATATTCCAAAAAAAACTCAAACATCTCCTTTTTTGTCTCTCATTTGGGAAATTTATAGTTTCCTAAAATTTGGCCCAATAACCCAGCACTCTACCCTTTGGGCGATGTTAGGCGAGCTCGCCGGGCTCATTTGGTGAATCGCCAATCGTGCTTCAGCTCGCCTTCTCATGCTCTAGGCTTCAGGTGTTTGAACCTCAATCGGCAAGCTCATTTGAGTCTACATTTCATATTCGGCGTATCGCTGAATACCACCTTAGTTCACCTTTCGAGTCTTCAATTTTCCTCCTTACATTGTCGCTTTCGGCGACGGTCAGCATGATCACCTTTCTCATTCAATGAGTCGCCTTTTCTTTTGGAGTTTGCCGACCTGTCTCGATAGACACAAGTGTTGTGCACTGTCACTTTGGGCGATGTTATGCTCACTAGGTGATCCGTCTTTCTTGTTTGGCAATCATCAATGTATAGTTTACATTTCTTTTTGCATTTTTGGCCATTCTTTCAAACATTCATCCTTGACTTGTCCATTAGCCTTCATATCTTCAAATCATCAAACTATCATCAATATAGGACAAAATTAGGCATTGAAGACAATAATTATAGAGCTATATAGGTCCCAAATAAGTGAAAATCTACCACTCATCAACTCCCCCAACTACAAATTTTGCTTGTCCTTTACTAAATCAAGAACACAATTAGCTGAATAAGGGTGTCTACAGAAGTATTCAGTGAGATCGAACATGCAAGTGTCATTACAAGACTACTCTCAACAACATGTTACACTCAATCATGATCAGAAAGCATCAAATGATGACTAGCCGATTTCAACACAAGATCAAGCTCACTTTAGCTTCTTTTCTAATACAATACCATGTTTCTATGAATGCATTCAAGTGCTATCACATCAAGAATGACTCCATTCTCTCACAAAGCAAATCAACAAAGAAATAAGGAATCAATGCAACTCTCACCCTTTCAAAAGAGAAATACATGCAAGCTTCATCCCATAGGTTTGCCCATATTCTCCAATCATCAAACAACCTAGTTCATGCAAGATCCCAAGGGTCTTTTAGGCTTGTAATGGGTTGGGGGGGGGGGGTTAAGAGATTGCAAATTTGGCTTAGTGGCTTCACATTTTCAAAGAGAATTTTTGTAATCGTCTTAACCTCTTCTCAAGTTCTTTTAATTCTTTTCCATTTGCGAACTCAAACTTTGACTTTTCACTCATTTTATTTGGAATCCCCTTTGTTTTATCACTTCTCTTTTTCAGTTTCATTTTTCAAAGCATTTTCATCACAGTGATCTTTTCCCTTTTTATTGTAAAGGGGGGTTCCTTCTTTTTGTAACAAACTTCAAAGTTGAGTTTCATTTCATATTTCTTTTCCCTTCACTTGGATTTCATTCCTCCTTCATTTACACACACCCAACTTTGGCTTTTGGCCTAATTTGTCTATTCAAACATAACAACGTACACATTTAAAAGGATTTTGGGTGAGAAGGTATGGAAATTTGGCTCAAGAGGCTTTCGTTTGGTTTTGTCAACAAGTTTAGTCTCAAAAGGTGCAAAAATGGATGCACACCCTCAGAAGGTAGTCACAAAGGATAATGAAAATTTTGGTTCAGTCTTTAAATTTTTGCCCAAGATCACGCCTTCCATATACCAAAGTTTAGAAAATTAAACTAATAAGGAGAATTATAAGATTCCACCCACAAGCTTTCAAATAATATCTCACCACACATGGCACTTCAAAATACACTCAGTTAGCACAACCCAAAAAGATCAAAAGTGTATGTGCGATGTTCATGGCAAGGCTCACATCAAAACGCACCTAGTCAATAAAAGATTTAAAGAGATCGCTCAAAAACTATATATCATGCTCATCATGAGTACTATTCAAGACATCGCTATTGAACACAATCGATCCTCGAACCATTATCAATAAAAACTCAAGCATTTCACAATTTTTAAAGTTCATGGGGTAGTTACAAAATTGAGAGAAAATGAAAGAGGCACACGAGATATACAACCAAATGAAACACTCTAATATAAACAAAAGTAAACTAATACAAGCATCCAAAACTAAAAATTAACAAAATACAAAGTAAAAGGGGAATATTGACTCAAAGTCCCTGACCCCACAAAAAGAAATGTGTAGTATCCTCAATGAAAAATAATAATAAAGTACATGAGGCTTAGTAAAAAGGTCCCCCTGAGAGGCTAAGTCTTTAGAGCACTCTCATCTGGAGGCAACAGTGTAGTATCATCAGGAGCATCAGTGTCTATCACAACATTAGGACCAATGGTGGAGTTTGAAGAGACTCCACTAGTACTAACTGCTGAAGTCTCCCGAAAGGATCTCTTCAAGGTGGCCTGAACAATCACCTCCTCAGTCACATGCAGCTTCATAAGTGTCTACGCAATCCCATGCTCATCCTCATCATTCCTCATCTCCTCCTCATCTTTCTTCTCGGCCAAATCATCATCGGCCTTCTCAACATCAATAGCAACATCATCAACACTCGCAGCTAACTGAGCCTGCACACTAGCAGTAGGCTCACTGTTGAGCATCATTGGTGGAACAGAGTCTGGTGCATCGGAACGTCTCCCCTTATCATCAAAATATTAGTAGACCATAGTTGGTCTACATCTGCTCACAAGGTAGCAAGCTCACCCCTCATGGTATATAGTGCACCGAAGCTACCCTCGGTCATCTCTCAGGGCTCTAATTTAGTAGTGAGGTTTTCCAACCTCACACTATTAGCCTAAATAAGCCCCTAACACCTAGTCACCCTCACCCTCAAAGAGTCCAATTCCCTCTCAATCGCCCTATCAATCAGCCCGGTCATATTATTTTCAACCCTAGTGTCTCTAACATCTGCAAACCAGGAAAGACTGCCTATTTAATAGATTAAGTCCTGGGTCAAGGGGGATATGTAGTAGGAGTGGAGGTAGGCTTATCAGCAGAAACAAAAAAATAGTAGGACAAGAAGTAGGAGCAGAAGATAAAGGCACAACATAGGAGGAAGATATACCTACCTACTCCACAGAAGGAGCAGGTGCGTTAGCCTCAAAAGCTTATTCAGCTAGATCAACTACGAGCGTAGTGTCTGGTGGTGGCGGACTCCTCTGAGCCACATCCCCGTTTAAATAATCAACCTCAATCCTCCGGATGTCATTGGAGGAGGCTGCGGTGATCCGCACATAAATATTCCCTTTAAAGGATACTAATGCGTCCTCACATAGATTTATGATCAAGACCGAGAAATGTAAGGAAGTTTTCTCCTGATGAGCTCTCAATAGGATCTCCTCTGCAATGATAGACCCCATATTATTGTGTTCCCGGTGAATGTTTGTGCCCACTAAGACCACCTTGGGATGGTGAAGGATAGACTCATTTTTTGAGGGCAAGCCAAACTAGTACCAGGCTACCACATTTAAATTGTTCTTAT
Organism: Solanum tuberosum; assembly: GCF_000226075.1. NCBI lineage: Eukaryota > Viridiplantae > Streptophyta > Magnoliopsida > Solanales > Solanaceae > Solanum > Solanum tuberosum. Next base: position 577,491 of record NW_006239158.1, read on the forward strand.
TTATCCGGGCACTGTCAGCCATCCCTGAAGGAGAAGTGTTAGACATAAGTTGGGCCAATTAACCCTTTAATGAATCAAGGTCATGCCGCATCCAAAGTGAAAAATATATGCTTGAAATTCTCGTATCCCCAGTGTAGTGTTGAGTGCCCTAGTATGGCATTGCACCTTTTTTCCACGCACTTCCACTTCATCAAGCAGCTTCAAACTGTGCACTTCTGCTTCTATGGTAGAGCCTGGGCATATGCAATATAGGATTTGTGCACCCAAGTAGGAACCTTAAAGTTTTTGGGCCTAGTGAACCCCCCTAACTGATGGAATTGAATCATGTCCCAAATTGTTGGGAGATCACGCACCACCCCTTCTATGGAGAGTCATCTCTCATCGAGAATAGTATGTTCTCCAGTTTACTTTAGCCTATTTAGATCTCTTGGAGTGATTACCGAGAGAACTCTGGAGGTAGTTGCTTTGGCGGCTAAAGGTTACAACAATTTGGACCGAATGTTTGTTCTCTTCCTTACAACCTCATTTTTGGGTTGCACACTCTCTTGGGTAGATGTTTGTGGGCTGGTAGGTTGTGATCTTCGAGGAGCCTCAGATGGCTCGTTGATAACCATATCCTTTTGCTTTTTCAAAAGCTGAGGAGGAGGAAGAGACTCTTCTTCGAATTTTGTATTCGAAGTCACTACCTTATTTCTCTTTGTCTTAGCCATAACTTGTAAAACACACCCATTTAAACATAAAATCGGTGAAGGTTAGTTGAAATGAAACAAACTTGAAAGCACTTTTCAAAAATACTATGAGGCTCGCCGAATGGAAAAACGAATCACCTAACAAGATAGGTGAGCTTCGGTGAGCTCGATGAAATGGACAGTAGCAATTATCAAAGGAAACAAGAACAAAGGGCAGAGTCAATTCCAACTCGGTGATTTGTCGAGTTTGTTTCGGTGAGCTAAGACAAGTCTTCCAAAACTGACATTGCAAAATGAAAGAAACATGCATCAAGGGCAATGTCCACTCCCGCTCGAAGATTCTCCTAGTGGGTTTGGCAAACTAAGACAAGCTCGCCAAATGGGACAGTGCCTAAGGTCACATATTTACTCAAGAAGGTGAGTTGGGGATTACTTGGTGATTCGCCTAGCCTCCTTGGCGAGCTAAGACAAGCCCACCGAACACGAGATGTTCAACTGAGTGCCTAATATTTACAGCTAAACTCAACATACGCAACAAAAACTAGTTCCCCAACATTATTACAATCCACCTACATGCTTATCTACCCATGGGTACTCAGACTTCCCCCAGATATTGCAAAGTATTCTTCAAATTGATGATTTACCCTAAAGAAAGTGGTCACTCTGTCAATCATTGGGAAAAATCATGCAATCGAGTCAACTCTGGGTTACTCATACTACACCCACCTTAAATTCAATCAAGACCCACCAAATTTACAAGTTTGATTTCAGCATAACTAACACATTCAAGTTAAGCAATTTCTAGGCAAAAACAAACACAATCAATTCATGGGTATAGTTCAATACGATCATTATAGGGTTACCCAATGAAATCAAACAAAAACATGCATCAAATGGCTTCAAGCCCTTATACAAAACATGATTTAAAGCTCTAAATGCACAATGAAAATAAAAAAACCAAACTCAACTAGAAGCAGAAATCAAAATAACGAGAGAATAGGGCTGGGTCGACTACTCTAGAAAGCAAATGCAATCCACACACTCACAAATCAAACATTAAGGACTTACAAGCACTCACATAGGGTATTGCAATTGAAAGGAAAGAAAATGGCTCAAAGATGTCAAAGGGTTTTCTTTTTGAATTTGAAAAAGAACATTGGCCTTTTTATATCAGGCGTATTTGGCGGTCATGACTAATGTCACTGAGTAGGTTCGATGAATCACCAATTAGAGCTAAAGCTCGCCATACCTGAACAAACACCAAACTTGAATATCGATTTAGCACACTTGATAGAGTCCACATAGTGTACTTTGGCGGTTCACCATTTGGCGTTCAGATCACCAAAACAGACAGTACACATTTCCACATTTTAAGCTCAGAAGGCGGACAAGAATGAGTCCGCACAACTCCTTCGACAGATCACTGTTTTGGTTTTGGCATCGCCTAATGTTTCTTTTTCAACATTTTAACTTCTTTTCAACTTGCACTCACAACACACATTATTGAAAGCAATAAAATAAACATAAAGACTTGGGTTTCCTCCAAAGAAGCGTCTTATTTAACATTGTAGCAAGACATAGTTTTCAGTTCTTCAACATTCATTTTTTGAATTTAGGACGGTGTCACTAGGCAACGTTCCATTTTTCCTTGGATTGAGATAAGTAGTGATCTTGCATATTGGTTCTCCAGCAGCTTGATAGATACCGAATGAGAGGTCATTTTTTGAGATAAAGTAGAGAAGAAACTTTTCAAATCCTTCAACACTTTGTCCGACCCTTCAACCTTGTTGAGGATCCTTGAGAGCATTTCCTCGGTTCAGTTTCCTTCTTGCCTAGCTGGGTATTTTGGTCGTTGACAATCATGGGGAGGAACATATCCATCTTTGTCTGCCTTCCTATCTCTCTAATTTCCACCTCACCAATCTTTGCAACCATTATCTTGAACCTTGTTCCAACCTTGATTCCAACTTTGTCATTGATAATTCGTGTGACAACCCTCCATTTGGTTTCCCAAATATTGAACTTCCTTATTGTATAATGCCTCAAACTTGGCATCATCCTGGCACTGCCCATTATTAGTTCCAACCCTATTCATCGAATTAAGTGCACTTTCCATGACATGTTTAGACAACAAATTGAGTTGGGTCATCATTTTAGCCATGTTTTCATCTCGTTCATTGTCCTTCTCAATTTGTTCTTTGCTCATACTCAATTGTAGAATAGACACTTAATCTTCTTAAGTATGTCATGCTCGGTTAACTTTGGTCATGTCATCTAGCAATAAAGCAGCCATATCATACGATTGTCTCATTAATCCTTCTTGGACTAACTGATCAACCACACATTTATTGACTGAATCAAGTCTACAATAGAAGTATTGCAATAGCAAATCATCTGGAACACCATCTGTTGGGCATTGCAAAAGTAATTTGTTGAACCACAACCAAGTTTCATGTAGAGGTTCACCTCCAATGCTCTTGAAATTTTGTATTTGATTTCTAAGTTTCACCATCTTCGAGGGGGACAAAAATCTCTCCAAGAAAGCTTCAGTGAACTCCTCCTAAGAAATGATAAATTCATTTGGCAATTCCGCTAACCATCTTGTAGCATCACCCGTCAAAGAGAACGGGAATAACCTCAACCTCACAAACTCTTGAGAGATGTTCTTGAACACAAATAGTCCACAGACCTCCACAAAATTTCTAAGGTGTTCATGGGGATTTTCATGAATTAAACCCACAAAACATTCCTCTTAGTTGGAGCAATTGTAGCATTGTTTCGGTTACATGAAATACATCCATTTCAGTTGTGGAAGGTATCCGGATGGCTCCCATAGTTTGAACAATATTCATACGCGTATCATTCAAATCACTTATGTTATCGTTTTAACCATAGTGACTATCGTTTTCACTACCATAGTCACTCATTCAATAGACAATCAAATAAGACGACAACAACAACAACAACACAAAACAACAATCTACTACACCTAAACAAATTTACAAACTAATTTCTCAATTACAATTCTCAATCACCACCTCTCGGCAGAGGCGCCATTTTTTATAATGCTCAAATGTACTCTTTAAAACAAATTAAAAGTGACAGCGGTCGTCATCAATAAAAATACCCAACGAAGAGTCGGAGTCGAATCCCATAGTGAATGGTATATCGTAGATAATTCTTGTCAAGAAAGTTGGATTGTAAACTCATTTATTTGTAATAGTAAAAACAAGTGGGTGGATGATTACATCAATTTATTAAAAGGGTTTGGTTATCAATTGTCACAATTAAACTAATTTTTTAGGAAATTCAAGAAATAACAAGCAAACTAGGGGTCGGGGGGATTGGAAATCAATGCTATGTAGGGGTAATTGTGTTTCTCTATAGTGATGAACATTCATGAATAGGTTAGGTCATCTTCATTCGATCTCATAGCACCTTGCATAGAATCTCCTTTCAGACTCATCTATATATCAATCTAAACAACCCAATACCTTACTCTATTCTCTCTTTTGATGCACAAATAAGGCAAATAGATTCGACCCATTGTCACAACCCGAGTCTACATCCCGGAAGCGACACAGCATACTCGACCTCGAAGGGGTCTTATACAAGCCTCATAGCTCATTCATTGCATAGGTAATAGAAATAGTACGGAATTTAAAACTTTTCTTTATAAAACCATACAATCTAATAATTCAAAAACATTTAAACAGAAGCGGAAGTCTATATATCACATGGCCATCTTAAACACAATCTTTAACAAAAATAGGGGCATGACCTTTTACAATAGAAATCTAAAGTAGTCTACTACATGAAAAGGAAAGAAACTTCTAAAATACTTGTCCTCGATCTATAAGGACATACCCAAAATGTCTTGGAGAACTCTAATCCCAAGCTTCACTAGAGCAATGCAAATCACTTGCCGGAACCTACACTTTTAGTAAAAACATGAAGAAGAATGGGTTAGCTCATAAAGTACTAAGTATGATAGCCATGCAAAAACATGCTTAAAAAGGACATTTATGTTTGGAAGTCATGATATATGCCATTTTGGTAAAACTTCATGAACATTGATAAAAGAGGCATAATAGAAGTCACAACCAACATGCATGTCATACTTTTCAAATTTTAACATAATTAACACATAAACCTTTACCTTTACCTTAAGCCTTCACCTCAAGTAACCCTCAAGCTATACCATGTGCAATGTATGGATAGCGTCCCATACCACCACCCACACTAAGGTACCACCTTAAGGTCACCAAATGTGAACTCACCATTCATTCTTTCCATCTTTACACAATAAAGCATATAAGAGACATAAACATTACATAAGTCACTTCATCACATAAGACCAACATCCAAGACAACTCTAAGTCATACTTGTGCAATGTTCAAGTAGAATCCCATACTACTACTCACACCAAATACTCCTTTGAATTCACCATAGACAAGGCACATCCATATACAATAAGCCATGACAAGGAAGTAACTCATACTACAATCCAAGTATAGCATGCATCTTTACATTTAAGCATATTACCATATAAGTCAACCTTCTTCATTAACCTCATTTAGGACTACATTCATTCATTAGTCATTAAGACTTAGAGAACTCACTATGACCCTCTCAAAAGCCTACTCGTGCAATGCATGGATGGCATCCCAACTACCACCCACACTTCATATAACTCCTCAAGAAACCATAATGCACATCTCACATGATGGGAATAAACATTTAACCGACATAGACCATGAGAGCTAAATCAAGGTATCCGGTGTCACGAAACCCCACACCGTAAAGAAGTGGTCTTCTTGCCTAAGGAAAACCAATAACCTAGATTACGTGGATCCACTAGCTACACCTATGTGGGCACATAGTTTATGGGATAGGAAGATGTTCATTGGAACCCTAGCCTAACATTGGGAGAGTTTTCATCTTACCATATCCACTCGGTACTTAGCCTACATTCCCATAGATCATTTCATTCACATTACATTAGTGTACCAGGGAGGAATTCCATTGGCCTATCGATCCAAGATACATCATTACACAAGGAAGGAATGCTATAAGCATATCGATCTATGGTACATTCAAGGATAGCTCTAGGGTCCTCATGAAAGGAGTGTCATAAGCCTATCGATTCATGGTTCCTCATTACATTCTTATACTCATGAAAGGAATGCCATAAGACTATCGATTCATGGTACATTGACTCATTAAGAAAGGAATGCCATTAGCCTATCGATTCTAGAGTCATCATTACATTAGATCATTTATGAAAGGAATGTCTTAAGCCTATCGATTCATATCCATTAAGTCAAGACACATTCATTATAAAAAGAAAATGGTGCATAAGCCTACCAATTCTAGATTCAACATTCACATTACTTTCATTATCATTCATGAGCGTCAATTGAGAATATATTATCCACAACAACACACTTACATTCTATACATAATCATCATTCTATCATTGAAATCACATGCATATCCTTCACATCATAATCATACAGAGTAATTAAACACCTCCACCTTTCAAGTGGATCAACATCTCTAGCACAATTCTACTTTAACATGTAATTAGGTCATAACTTGACCTTTCAAGGCCATGAACCAACATCAACCCATAATTCCAAACTACTACAATAGAATAGGAAATTGACATTATTCAATCACTTAATTCAACATAAACATCAATATTTCATCAATCTAAATCAATCTAGGCATAATCCATCAACATTCATTCATGATCAACAAATCCACTTCATAAGGCACAATTTAGGAATTCAGAAAAATCATGGATTCATAGAGTATTTTCATCATAAATAATAAATTAAACACCAATACAATCATAATTTGTCATTTGGAACCATTTGATGAAAGAACCCATGAGATTGAGTAAAACCCTAGATTTTTCATGCTTTGAAATCATCTTTTAATTGGCTCCTTGAATGAAAAGTTAGACAAGGATCAAGACTACCATACCTTTCTATTGATTTCCCATGAAAATCCTTTGAAAATCTTGAAGAATTTGACCTTGGGAGCTTGAAGTCTTCACCTCCAATGGAAGTTTCTAGAGAGAGACTTTTGGAGGGGAGGGGAGGTTTTGATTTGGGGTTTTGAAATAATGAGATGTAAAATAGACTTTAACAATTTTAATACTCTTAAAATACCTTAATAAACTTAAAATAACCGTCCCCCAACTTATTAGGACTTGGGGTGAATTTACCAATCCACCCCTACCCTTGGCCGAACCATTGACAAACTGTAGGCGCAATTGATGGACCCCCATCCACGGACCATGGATGGGTTGACCGGAACTACTGTCCATCTGTGGTCTGGGGCTGTGGCTTTCATTTGGGGGCCATAACCTACGGAGGCCATCCACGGGGCGTGGATGGACCTACGGGGCGTGGTCCCCTTCAGTAGGTCACCAAGTTCTGGCCAACTTTCTGTTTTGGGGCAGCCTTGGGGGTTAGACTTAGGGTCCTTCTCAAGTACCCCTAGGGTGGTCCTTGGGGAGTCGTACCTTGACGTTTGACCCCTAAACCCCTCAACCATGACTCGGGACAACATTTAACCACTCATAACCTAAAACTAACTCAAAACGACACTCGTCAAGCTCTAGTTCAACATACTAGATTTTAGGGTCATTGCACCCATAACCTCTATTTTCAAGCAAGTTACATACATTACACTTAAATTTCTAGTATCAGACTAATTACCCACTCAAATCTATATTTTTCGAGCATTGACTGGAGATCGTAAGAGGGAATTAAGATTGCAACCTTAACCCATAAGTTAACGCCATACTAATTAACCTTAATTCATGTATGAACATCAATAAAACAGCGCATAACACAATACCCACTACATTAAATCAACACCCAACCCCATAATTGCACCTCTAGATCTTGGTGTTTTAGCCACCCATCATAAAAAGTAAAGAAATTATACCTTCCATGAAAGCAACCATGTGTGACATGAAATTAAGCAATTATTAGCAAACCCACTTTGAATTCAACTACACTTTGTCAATTTCAAGAGCAAAGTTGAAAAATCCCAAAAACTAGGAAGTGTTCTTCACAAGGTAAAGTGTTTCTCTTCAACTTTTTTAAACTAAAACTCTATCTCAAAAATTATATTCCAAAACAAAGTCAAAACTATACTTTTCTTTATCTATCCTTTGGGCTATTTATAGTTTCCCAAAATTTGACACAAAAACTCAGCACGCTACCCTTTGGGTGACGTTAGTCGAGCTCGCCGAGCTCATTTGGAAAATTGCTAATTGTGTTTCATCTCGCCTTATTTCTCTAGGCTTCAGGTGTTTGAACCTTAGTCGGCAACCTCATTCAATTCTGACTTTCACATTCGGTGTATCGCTGAATACCACATTAGTTTGCCTTTCGAGCCTTCAATTTTCCCCTTTGCACTGTCGCTTTCATCGATAGTCAGCAAGGTCGCATTTCTCATTGGGTGAGTCACCTTTTCTTTTTGAGTTCACCAGACACAAGTGTTGTGCACTGTCACTTTGGGTGAGGTCATGCTCACTAGGTGATCCGTCTTTCTTGTTTGCCGATCATCAATGTATTGTTTGCACTTCTTTTTGCATTTTTGGTAATTCTTTCAAACATTCATCCTTGCCTTGTCCATTACCCTTCACAACTGTAAATCATCAAAATATCATCAAAATAGGATAAAATTAGGTATTGAAGACACTAATTATTGAGCTAAATAGGTCTCAATTGATTGAAAATCTACCACTCATCAATGTATATAGTTGAAGCTACTTGTGGTCAAGAACAAATGAGATCACTAGAAAGGCATTGGTTTATTGGAGCAGAATATGCCTTCCTAAATCATCAGGAGGGTTGAACATTACTAACATGAAGCTTTGAAATAGAGCAGCCATAACTAAAACATGTTGGGATGTATCTAGAAAAAAGGATAGCATTTGGATAAGATGGATTCATTCCTATTATGTGAAGCAACATCAATTTGAGAACATGGCCCAACCTTAGCAAGCTAGCTGGATGGTAAAAAATATCCTAAACTCGAGAACAATACTGGGGAATGCACAACTTAATTATCATGGTAATAGGAGCATGATTAGGAAAATATATACACAATAATTGAGAGAGTTACCTAAGGTAGATTGGAAAAAACTTGCTACACCAGAACCCTGATAGACCAAAAGCAATCTTCATTATCTGCTTCATCTCTATAATAAGCTTCTAATAGTTGATAGGTTGAGTAAATGGGGCATATTCGTCGAGAAGAAGTGTGTAATTTGCAAGAGGGAGGATGAAACAATAGATCACCTATTCAACGAGTATGACTATGCTAGACAACAATGGGGAAGGTTAACAAACTGAATCCCGAAACAGTGGTAAAACAATCTCAATTGCGAACAAACTCTGGAGTTGATAACCAAAACCAACAAGGGGAGAAGTAAGCTGGCCAGATGCATGAAGATGATAGATGCAGAATTTGTCGACTGCATTTGGATGGAAATAAACTCTAGGATATTTGTGAAAAAAATAAATTTTGGGTAGTATTGAGTAGAGAATTTTTTTTGTATTTGTCACATTAGAGAAGATGTAGGATTAGCTCAATATTTACAACAACTTCAATTCCCATAGAGCAATTAGGGGCTTGTGTCCAGTTGGAGTTTTGCTACTCCTTTACGAGGCTATGAGATATTAATTCGTGTAGTTAAGATACATCTGACTGTGGTAGTCTTGCTAGTTTTGTAAGTTTGACTTTTTAATTCATAAAACTTTGATAATTACCAAAAAAATAATGACAGAACAGAACATTACAGTAATTTTAATTATATCATTTAATGACACTATTTTAAGGTTAAATGATAAAATCAGCAACACATAACATTAACAACAATTTATAATGATCGACTTAGGTTATTTTTAAGCCCAACACTCAAATTTTCATGTTTGTAAACCTAATTATTTTATCCCTCTTGACCATGGTATATAAAACATGTCACTATCAAAATTTAAAAGATGAGTAAACCATAACCTACCTCAAGGATGAGTGATTTCCTCGATTCCCATGCGATTTCTCTTATGTTTGGTATTCCGACAATTTAGTGAAGAATTTGGAGGAAGACTTTGTATAAACCTGCAAGGATTATTCTTCTCTCACTTCTCTCTTGATCCCTTTTCTCTCAAAATAAACTCTAGGACATCCTTAGAAGAATCCCAACAAAAATAGAATAAAAATTGTTAATAGCCACTTAAGAAAATAGAACATAATTCTATTTTTTATCGGACCTTTGCTATAGCGAAGATATTTTTTATAACAATATTTCTATTATTTTAATACTTAAAAAATAGCAATTCTTTTCTAAATGTATTAATGAAAAAAGAAATGTTATCGAGTAAACTACTTCCTGTAGTCCTTATTAAGTGAATTATTGGGGAAAAATTATAGTTCAAAAAATAAATAAATTTTGAAGTATAAGAAAATTATTGGGAAAAGTGAATTTCTCAAAGTACAAAAAATTGTTGAGACCTTTTTCATATATTTTTTGTAACTAACAGTTGTATTTAATTACCAGTAGCAAACCATTACAATTCAAGCTGCCAACACATCATGCTTGTTTCTTAGATGGATCACAATGTACTAGAGCTCTAACATGTCTCTATTACTCAGTACTTTTAGCTAAGTAAACTATTTCTAATACTAGGTTGAGCTCTAACAATAGTTATGTAGGCTAACTCTTTTGCCATACTTTCCACATTTCTACTCATCTTCACAAATACTTTATTGGTTCTTTCAATCCACAACCCATACACACATTTTACCAAAATAGGTTTAAAGATTTGAGCATGTTGTGATTTCCCTTTCCCATGTTGAATACTCCATTGTAGAAACTGAACTCAATCTGCAGATGGAAAGGTTTGTCTCTAGATCCACATAAGCAATATCTTCCATAGACATATGGAGAATGGGCATTGCAAAAATAGGTTCTCAATAGACACAACACATATATTGTAGGTACATCCAGACCCCATTTAGTTAGTCTATCGGTTGTAGCCAATTTCCTATGGAGCATGAGCCAAAAAATGAAGCAGGCTTTAGGTCAGTCTGGGTTTTTAAACAAAAGGCATTTCCATCCTACCCTGGGTTGGTCCCCTACTAGAAATAAGTATATTTTTCTGATCAAGCTCCCCTTCCTGCTATTACTTTGTTGAATTTGATCAACTATATTTTTACTGCACATAATCTTTCTAGTCATCCAACTCGCTTGATTATGGGAGTCCATATATTATGGTCCTTTATATAGAATCATTTATTCACTTTATCCATAATTTAACTATTTTACTAGATAAGTCGCAGCACATCTTGGACATTATTGCTTTTTTACACAATTGCATATTGGGCAGTCCCATGCCTCCTACATATTTAGGGCAACACGCTCTCTCCCAGGCTACAAGAGCATTCTTGGTAATACTCCCCTCGCCAGACCATAAATAACTTCGACATAAACCATTAATCAATTTGAAAATCTTTGCAGGTATAATAAACAATTGTGCATAATATGATTGAATCCCAAATAGCACAGTTTGTATAAGTTGTGATCTCCCTGCATATGATAACTTCCTGGTTGTCCATGAGCTGATCTTTATCGTGATATTTTCAATGAGAGGTTGTCATTGTAGCACTGTCAGCTTCTTTGTAGTTAGTATAGGTACTTGAAAGGAAATTCCTAGCTCAAAGCCCAAATCAAGGCATCCCTGACATGGCTCTTCTGGACTACTTCTACAGAAGCCTCTACCCCGTAAACAACCAGTTACTTGATCAACTAATTCCATGAGGGATTGCACATATTCCCTACATGATGGTGGCTTAGTTGCTAGACCACATGGCTGAAGCTGAGCGAGTGATTGAGAAAGATGTTATGCTGGCCACGCTGAGGACACAAGTGGATGGATTGGCCAAGAGTGTGATGAAGATTGAATCTCAGTGCAAGAAAAAGAATAAATGTGCCCCTCTTGGTGAAAGAAAGAGCTATAGGGACAAAGAAGTGGAATGCATTGGGGAAATGCTCTCAACCATTCTACTCAAGTTGAGTGAGCAAGATGGACCGCTGGACGAACTGAAAGAAGACACTGAAGGCATAAAGCGCATAATTTGGTCTCACTCCAAAGCTGTCCAGCAACTAGAAAAGCTTATGGAGCAGGCATTACCTCATGTTCACGCACTGGAAAACCAGGGGTTACCTAATCATGATGTGGGTGGCTCCAACTATGAAGTTTAAAGTCTTAAGTTGCTTCATGCCACGACGTTAGTTAAGGCCCTGTTTGGGAGGCAACCCAAAACCCCATATTATCATATATTTGCGTACTAGTAAAATAATAGTTTCTTAGTTTTATAGATTAAAGTGTGGTAGGTGCCAAAGAGGTGCAGAATAGCGAGCAGCAGACCCAGTTGGCGAGTCGCCGAAGATGCCGACGATCAATGATATTTTGCCGTTTGACTCAAGGCATCCTCTGAGCCTGGAGTTGGTAAAACTCGATGAGCTCAGGAAGGTTTCGGCGATCTGCCCACCTGATCGGCGACCCTGATGGTCACTACCGTTTGAACATCCACAGTTGCAGAGAAGTTCTGTAAAACTCGGCGAAGTAAAAATTTGTTTGGTGAAGCGCCGAATCTCCCAGATGTCAAAGCACTATCACCGAATGGGAACAAACGGGATAAGCTGCAGGCCAACACACAAAAAGGTAGTTGATTAATCACTCGAGAGTGTGGGTTGAAGATAGGCGCATTGGAATGCTAAGAAAAGTTGTACAAAGCTTGATGAATCACTCGAAAATGCAATAAAAGCCCCCAACATACCTTATGCTTTACGCGACATCTGTTGAAGGACTCCAACTCGAAACAGCTACCTAACCAGGATTATTCTCTATCCCTCTCTATGTCTTTCTTTAATTTGACCTCTAGATTATTGTTATATATTTGAGGAGAAATATTATTTTTGTGGTGGGGTGAGGCCCACACCCTTTGTGCTCATAGTTGTGCTTTATGTATATATTTGGGTTGTTCTGTTTTTAATTGTGTTTTTAAAAAAAAACTGCTTTGTGATTGTTGTTTGAGCTTGTGGCTCCATTTATTTTATTTGCAAAATGATTTTGACCCCTTCTGAAATTTTTTGAATTTTTCGCACATTTTTTTCCACCCCTCGTGAGTTGATGTGGTTGTTCTTTTGCAAAAATTTGAGTCTCGGTTTCGATCAATACTGATGACTTGAATAGTGCTCTCAATCGAACGAACATGAATGTACGGCTACGACGAGACCAAATGAAATTACATAGACAATATGTGAACTGTTTGCATCTCGTTGTGATTAGCCATGTATCGAATTGATTCTCTTGTAATGACCGTTGTACACTAGCGAAAGTGTGTGGTCTTGTTTGACTTAAGTGTCGATGCCTTGTGTGATTAGCTTGCTTTGAACCTTTCATGAATAAACCTAGAATTTGCCATGTTAGTCTGATTGATTTAGAAAGGTGTGCTCTTGAAATGATCTTACGCAACTTTAAAGAGTGTGAGCCAAATTTGACATATACCTCTTTTGTGGCCTACCCTTGAGCGTGTGAAACTCTTCTGAACACCCTTTGAGCCTTACCTTTCTTTGAATGAATCTTGATGAACCCGAGACCTCACTTGACCCACTACCTATAATCCTCTTGACTTGTGGTTTAGCGAATATCCAACAAAAGCCTAAGTTGGGGGTGTGGTAAAAAGGAAAAGGAGAAGTCAAGAAGTGCAAGAAAAGTCTCCCTTAACCCCTGGTGTTGCAGAACAATGGAAACCCTTCGAAAAAATGAAAAAATAAATTTGTGGAATAAAATACCAAGGAAATCAGGTTTCCAAGTAATCCATGGAGGTGAATGAATAGGTGACTTGAGAACACCACATCTCACGAGGATGAAAAGTCACTGAGCCTAAATGACCATACCTTTGCACTCATCCCCATTACAAGCCTTAGAAAGACCTTTTTGATCTTGAGTAGGTCGAATTGGAAGTCGATTGGAAAATAATGGCGAACCTATGGGTAAAAACATGCATTGTGTTCCTCTTTTTTAGTGTGAGCGTTGCATCTGATTCTTGATGTTGAATTGATTAACCTCTATGTGAATATGGAATCATTCTTTATGTGAGGTCACTTAGATACTTCCTGCTGAGCTTGATTGCACAAGTAGCAAGTATTGCGAGCATGAGATTCTTTGGTAATGGTGTGTCACAACTTGAATCTTTGAGTACACAATTGATCCTTGCATAAGTAAATTTGAGTCTGGTTGTGTGCATTCATGATTTAGTCTTGTGTAGCACTATTTGACACACCTTGTTGAACGGCTGAACTTGAGTTTTCTTGAGGACAAGCAAAAGTTTAAGTTGAGGGTGTTGATGAGTCCACAAATTGGACTCATTTAGGGCTTTATTTTGATAGGAATAGTGTCCTCAAATGCTTATTTTGTCTCAATATCTGATGAAAACTCTTAAGTTTCAGGTATTTGAAGTTTTAGTGGAAGCATGGACACTTAGGCGCAAAAAGGAACAAAAAGGCTGAAAACAACGAAGAAGTTGAAGCATGAGCATCGCCAAGCACACTTGGCGATTCGCCGAAGGGACGCACTCCGCCCTTTGTTCCAGTACGCGAAGCCTTGAAGGACCAAGATCAAAAAGGCGATGAAAGGAACAGTCGGTGTTTCGCCGAATAATTCCCCAAAGCAGTACTATATCGCCCAATGAAACAGAGCACGACCATGCTGAAGGCTAGTGCAAGACGGCGACGAACTAAACCAAAGGGCGAATTGCCGAGTTAATCGGCGATTACGACTAATCTCGCCGAAAGATCCGCCAGCACTATTTTCTAAAGTCTATAAATACTAAACTTGTTATTAATTTTGGAGAGTCAAGCATTTATTTTAATTTCCAGAATAGAATATTACTTTTTGGGATATTTTCTCTCAAGTTTGGAGAGGGTTTTTGGGAGACTTGAAGAAAGAAGGATTTCATCTTCCCCAAGTTGGAAGTGGGTCTTCTCCATTCTTCGTCCTTTGCTTAAATCAAGGTTTAATTCCTTATACCCATTTGATTTTAGTATCATTTTAGGTGTATTTTGTTATTTCTTGATGTGTGGCTAAACACCCCCATTCTTGGGGTGTGATTTAGCAAGTATGTGTTGATATTGTTGCTGGGTCTTGCTTGCTGATAGGTTAAATGTATTTTAATGGTGATTTCACCTAGTGGTTGTGGTTTAATTTAATGGGTTTGTAGTTAAAAATACAAAACCATCCATGTGTTTTCAGCTTGCCCGAGAGGGAGGTCGCGAAAACAAGACTGCTAGACTGATGGCCTAAGGAGTGGGTCGACATGAGGTTCATCCTGAGAGGGTGAGCCCTAGTCCCATATCCTAACACTCAGCTCAAGAGAGTGCATAGGGTAAGGTGTAGGCTGGCCTTCATGCGGCAAATGGGTGTCCGAGAGGGAACTTATTTCCATCTAAAGCTTAGCCTAGTCACTATTATCTTGCAAATTTCCTATCGAAAGCATGTATCCAACCATTTATCTCAACTTGTATTGCGGTGACACCCCAAGAACTTCTCCCCATACTTGATTTTCCTTAGTTTTGTTGTTTTTATTACACTTGTGACAAAACCCCCATTTGTTAATTGACACTTTTATGTCACCCCCTTTTTATTTACAATGTTTTCAATTGTTAATGTCTTTAGCTACGATTAGTTTGAACTTAATTTTATTTTTCTACTATTCTCAAAACCACTCCCTTGGGACACGACCCCAACCCTTGGTTGGGTTACTATATTATCGACGATCGTAGACACTCATACCGTAGGTTAGCGTCATTTGTCACGATAAGCATCAATAGCTGAACAAAATATGTAAACTGAAAAAAGCGTAATTGAGCACTGATATAATCTGAATAGAATATAGATGCTGAAATATAATTGAAAACCGAGCTAAATGAAATGATCAAGTACTAATCATGAACATAATATACTCAGACTGAATACTGAAGTATAACTGAAAACCTGGTCAATGCACTGGAGGATAAGCATCACAACCTGAGAATCCTG
The DNA here is from genome assembly GCF_000226075.1 of Solanum tuberosum. NCBI lineage: Eukaryota > Viridiplantae > Streptophyta > Magnoliopsida > Solanales > Solanaceae > Solanum > Solanum tuberosum. Next base: position 593,312 of record NW_006239158.1, read on the forward strand.
TGATTCTCTCTCGTTATCTGATGAGGTGAGGTTAGTCTCATAAACCCCCTCACTATCGGAGCTGGTCTCCGGTGTCGCAGCTATAAGCACCTTGCCTTTTTCTCTACCTTTGCCTCCCCTTGTAGGAGTTTTGTTCTTTGCGTTCAGGATGCAGCTGCACCCTCATTTATGATGATTCCACGTGCCCGCTTGCGGGGAGGCATGCCACTATCATTTTAATTTGTTCTTTCTATATCAGCAAATCAACGAAGAAGTACTTAGAAAAAGTTCCAAAAAATGCAGAAAACAAGTTGCAGAAAGGCTCGATGAACCGTTCGACGAGTCAGTGAGTCACTTTGGCGAGCCAGATCGGGCTCACCGAAAGTACCACTGTAAAAATTTAAAACACTCAAGACAGGTCGACAATGTTCAAGGCCATTTGGTGAATCACCGACACCAATCGGTGAGCTAGAAGTAGCTCACCAAAAGTTACAGTGTATTTTAGGGGTATAAGGGAGCAGAAGGGCGATCAAGAAGGCCTTTCGGTGAGTCGCCGAGTGACCTCGGCGTGCTCAGACATCTCGCCAACTCAACCAATTTTAGAAATTAAGGGCGATTTGTGGGGGACTTTTGCGAACCGCCAAACCACTCGGCGAGCTCGACTTAGCTGGCCAAACTGCCCAACGTGCCAGTTTTCAACCCCAATCTTTAAAATCAAGCTCGCAGCCCCCAAATTCAAAATTAAGCACAAAAACTATTCAATTAAGGTTAGACCCATACTACCCATGCCCTCGGGGTACTTAGACTTCCCCTTATTTGGCCAAAATTAACCATTTGACAACTTTTGCCCTTAAGAATGACATCAAACACTCCATCATTGGGCAAATTACGTCATTTGGCACAATTTGGGGTTACTTAGACTTCACCCCACTAGACCCAATGCATAAACACCGCAACCCAACAATTTAGGCTCGAATTAAGCAAGCATAACACGGGAATCGATCAATTTAAGGCAATTAGGCATTAATTTAAACAAATTTCGGGCAACCCAACACTTAAACACAATTAAAACATGCTACCCAACAACAATCAACAACAATTTACCTATTGCATTTTATTTCAACAACACATTTAAAGTACGGGGTTTAGAAAACCAACCTTAATGCCGAATTTAAGAGTTGTATAGCTAGGAGGCAGAGTTCCACAATCCGAGCAAAGAATTCACAAGATACGAGGGAAAAAAAGAAAGAAAATATGAACGATCTAAAGTTGGGTGAGAGGGAAAGAGATGATGAAGGATTTTGAAATTTTAAACCATTTGGCCTTTAAAAGCTTTTGAGTTCGTGCTCCTTCTCTTGATCCTTTTCGATCTGATCTTTTGTCATTCTAAAATTGAGAGGATACATGTGGTCCTCACGAGTGTACCATGCTCTACTTATCTTGGTCAAGCAATCAAGGAGTTGAGATGCTACTTCATAGGGCTTTTGCATTATACCACCGGGAAGAAGTTGATCAACAACTCCTTTGTTCACCGAATCAAGACTCCTACAGAAGTATTGTAGCAGCACATCATTTGGATGTCCATGAGTTGGGCATTGAAGTACCAACTTCTTAAATCTCAGTCACGTCTCGTGGATTGGTTCACCTTCCAAGCACTTGAAACCTTGGATGCTATCTCTGAGCGTCATCATCTTTGATGGAGGAAAGAATCTCACTTGGAACGCTATGATCAGCTCATCCCAAGAGGTGATAGAGTCCCTCGGTAACTCGGATAGCCATTTGGTAGCTTCACCCATCAAAGAGAATGGAAACAACCTGAGACGGATTGATTCTTGTGATATGTTCTTGAAGGATAACAGACCACGAACATCCATGAAGTTTTGAATATGCTCATGGGGATCTTTATGAGCCAGCCCCCCAAATAATCTTTTCAATTGTAGGAGCTGAAGCATTGTGCTAGTGAAGTGAAAAACAGTGTTCCCTTTATTTAGAGGTTGACGTATTGCACCAACACCACCCAATTGGATTGGGTCATTAACATCATTGAGATTCCTAATATCGTCTTGGTGGACCACTTGGCTACCATTGCTCCCGTTTACGCTCATCTCTTCCTTTGTTCAACACAAGCAAAATAAAACAAAACTAAAGTAGGTCGATTCAACTACAACCAAAAATATCACAATCCAACTTCAATAAAAGAATTTTAAACAACACCACTCCCTGGTAGCGGCACTATTTTTTATTAACATTTCAAACACACCTCATCCAATTCAAGGTGCGAATGATCGTTAGTCAATATAAAACCAACAAAGAGATGGGGTCGAACCCATAAGGAGTGGTACATGTTCAACTTCAAGTATGAAGTACAAATATGGTCTAATTAGTTATAGGAATAAAAATTATCAAAAAAGATATGTAAACAAGTCTAAAGGGGGTGACACGAATGTCAAATAGGGGGTTTTGGTTTGCAATTTTCAGCTACAACGCAATCAAACAAGAATGAAATAACAATATAGAGAGGAATTCTCGGGATGTGATCGATTATAGGAAAATTTCACTAAATGGGTAATTGAAATTACTAATAAATAGCTAAATATCAGTGGGTAGGCTAGACTATGAATGAAAGAAACAACTATCCCGTTTCAAGTGATTTCTTTCAAACAACAACAAGCTTAGCAATTAAGAACAACCCATAACCTTAATACATTCTTTCTCTCGAGCAAGATGGGTAGGATTAGATTTAGGATTCACTCTCTCGAGCTGAACCCATATCAACCCAATACCTACAAACCATTAATCAAGAGCTTTGGTCCCAAAACCTCTCTCTCAAGAAAACTAAGAACTCAAAGTTAGAATTGCATTTGCAACCATAATTCATAGATTAAAACACAGCTAATGATTAAACCCACTTCAATATAGCATTTAAATTATTAATTAACAATACCCATAAGCTAATTTAACCCATAATCACATAATCACACCCCAAGAATTGCGGTTTTAGCTAAATATCATAAAAAGGTAAAAACAATTACCAACTCGATTAGCCATCAGCTGGGTAATAGTCTGTGAGCCTTTACAATGTCTTCCAAAGGTTAAATTCAAAGACCCAAGTCAAAATCCTCACAAAATTTACAATAAGAATTCAAAAACTTAGTGAAAACTCTAACTCTAGAATGAAAACTAATAACTGGGTTCTAAAAACTACTCAGTACTCCTTTTCAAATTCAATTTTTAGTTTTCAGCTCTTTTGCTCAAAATTCCACTTGGCGGGATAAGTCGCACTTCGCTGAGTGGTTCGACAACCCACCGTTTGCTCTCTTTAATCGCCATTTTGCATTGGTCCTCAGCATCCCAAGTTCTGTAACTTTGGGCAATCCAACTTATTGTCGCGGAACCGGTCGACGATTTGGTTTCTTCCTTCAGGGCTGGTACCTTAGAGAGACTGTTAACAGGTCATGAGGTAGATGGAGATACTGAGGCCCAAGAGATAGAAACATGTATGAATCTGGCACTTGTGGAGACTCACAAGCGGAGAGTCGAGTCATTAGATCGTGAGTTAAGACCTCCACCAAAGCCTTCAATTGAAGAAGCTCCCAAGCTAGAGTTAAAAACTTTTTTTGTTCACCTAAGGTATGCATTTTTGGGTACTGTTATACTTTCTGCAGAGTTGTCTGAAATACAGGTTGATGCGGCATTGAGGATCCTAAAGAGGAAAAAGAAGGCGATTGGATGGAAGATGGATGATACTCATGGGATTAGTCCGGCGTTATGTATGCACAAAATCTACATTGAAGAGGATCACAAACCAAGAGCACAACATCAACGTCGACTAAATCCTTTGATGAAAGAAGTGGTGAGAAAGGAAGTAATAAAGTGGCTAGATGCTGGAATTGTTTACCCGATCTCTGATAGTAAATGGGTAAGTCCAGTGCAATGTGTTCCCAAGAAGTGAGGTATGACTGTGGTGAGGAATTAAAAGAATGAGATGATTCCTACTAGAACAGTGACCGGCTCGAGAATTTGTATGGACTACCGGAAACTAAATGATGCTACCCGGAAAGATCACTACACCGTTCCCTTCATTGATCAAATGCTTGACCGACTAGTAGGGCAGGAGTACTATTGTTTCTTAGTTGGGTATTTTGGTTATAACCACATTTTGATTGCACCCGAGTATTAGGAAAAGACCACGTTCACTTGTCCTTATGGTACATATGCTTTCAAACGCATGACGTTCGGACTTTTTAATGCACTGGTGTCTTTTCAAAGGTGTATGATGGCCATTTTTCATGATATGGTGGAAGACTTTGTAGAGGTGTTCATGGATGATTTCTCCATCTTTGGGAAGTCTTTTGAGGTATGTCTCCGGAATCTTGATAAAGTACTTGCTAGATGTGAGGACACTAACTTAGTTCAAAATTGGGAAAAGTGTCATTTTTTGGTTAGAGAAGGGATAGTCTTGGGCCACAAGGTCTCGAAGTCTGGTTTAGAGGTTGATAAGGCCAAGGTAGAAGTTATTGAGAAATTGCCCCCTCCCATTTCTATAAAAGGGGTGCGTAGTTTTCTTGGTCATGCAGGTTTCTACCGGCGATTCATCAAGGATTTTTCCAAGATTGCAAGACCTATGTGCAGTCTTTTGGAGAAGGAGGTGAAGTTTGACTTTGATGAGATGTTCTTGAAAGCTTTTGAGATGTTGAAGAGGAACTTAATTGAGGCTCCCATCTTAATTGCTCCGGATTTGGGACAACCATTTGAACTTATGTGTGATGCAAGCGACGTAGCAGTGGGTGTAGTGTTGGGACAAAGAAAGAATAAAGTGTTCCACTCTATCTATTATGCAAGCAAGACCCTTGATTCTACACCAGCTAATTACATAGTGACTGAGAAGGAGATGCTAGCTCTAGTGTTAGCCTTCAACAAGTTCATATCATATTTGGTAGGTACTAAAGTGATTATTTTTACTGACCATCAGATATTAGGTACCTATTCAACAAGAAGGATGCTAAACCAAGGTTGATTCGATGGATATTGCTTCTCCAAGAATTTGACCTTGAGATCAAAGATAGGAAAGGTACTGAAGATCAAATAGCCGACCACTTGTCTAGTTGGAGGAGTTTTCCAATGTAAATGAAGATGAGCAAATCCGGGAAGAGTTTCCGGATGAACAATTGATGGCATTAGATATCTCTCAAATACCATGGTATGCAGACATTGTGAATTTGATAGTAAGTGGAGATTATCATCCGGGTGCAACCACCCAACAAAAGAAAAAGCTCAATCATGATGCTAAGTTCTATATTTGGGATGAACCGTTCTTGTTCAAGCAAGGTGTGGACCGGGTAGTGAGAAGATGCATTTCGGAGTATGAGGTTCACAAAGTGCTCGAAAGTTGTCATGCTAGCCCATATGGAGGTCACCACGGAGGAGAGTGCACTGCTCATAAGGTACTACAATTTGATTTCTTTTGGCCCTAATTATTTAAAGATTCTATTGCTTTTGTGAAGGGTTGTGATAAATGCCAAAGGTTGGGTACTATTTCAAGAAGACATGAGATGCCACTAAGTAACATTTTGGAGGTTAAAATCTTTGATGTGTGAGGTATTAACTTCATGGGTCCCTTCCCGCCATCTAGTGGAAACCAATACATTCTTGTGGCTGTGGATTATGTGAGTAAATGGGTTGAGACTGTCGCTCTTCCTTCGAATGATTCAAGGGTTCTGATAAAGTTCATCAAGAAGCACATCTTCACTCGCTTTGGCACTCCAAGAGCAATCATAAGTGATGGAGGTAATCATTTCACTAACCATCTAGTTAAAAGCCTTCTTGCTAAGTATGGTATTCGTCATAAAGTCTCTACAACTTACCATCCTCAAACGAGTGGCCAAGTAGAGGTTTCGAATAGAGAGGTGAAGCAAATTTTGTATAAAACCGTGAATGCGCATAGGAAAGATTGGTCTGAGAAGTTAGATGATGTGTTTTGGGCATATAGGACTGCTTATAAGACACCCATAGGGACTTCTCCCTATCACGTAATGTTCGGTAAAACATGTCATCTTCCGGCGGAATTCAAACACCAAGCCTATTGGGTAAATAAGAGGTTGAACTTGGACCCCAAGCTGGCCGGTAGAAAGAGAGTAGATCAATTGCATGAACTTGAGGAGTTTAGGCTCCATGAGTATGAGAATGCCAAGCTTTACAAAGAAAAGACGAAAAGATGGCATGACAAGCACATACTTACTCGTACTTTCACTCCAAGAGAAAAGGTACTACTCTTTAACTCTAGATTGAGGTTATTCCCTGGGAAACTTAAATCTAAATGGACTGGTCCTTTCAAAGTGGTAAGAATGACACAACATGGGGCTGTTGAACTTAAAGATGAGACTAGCCCTACGTTCTTGGTAAATGGGCAAAGGGTAAAACACTACTTTGGTGTAGATTCAGATCGTGGTCGATAGGCTCTTGAGCTAAATGATGAATGATCCAAGTTGCATCGTACTGCGACGTTACATCAAGCGCTACATGGGAGGTAACCCATGAACAATATGTAATAGATAGGTAGTCGTTTTTGAATTTTGAATTTTTGTTTTTGCGTAGTTTCAATTCTTAGAATCTAGGAATTACTTTTAACTATTAGTTTTAGCTAGATAGGATTTTTCATTATTTGTAACTTAGCTTGTAATAGTAAAAAATGAAAAAAAACAAAAAAACAAAAAAAAAATCATTGAAGCCAGGCGCACTGGCTGGCGCGCCGCGCCTGTCATAAAGATTCAGTGTCGTAGTTGGGGCGCTACACTAGCGCGTCGCCCCACTATCGCACCGTCACCCATTTTTTTTAACACCGGGTTTCGACCCGGTTTAAGCCCAACCCACTACCCTTAAATCACTAAACTAAATTATTTCCTCATTCTCTCCAAAACCCACCGCCCTTACCCCTCAACTCCTCAAACATTTCTTCTTCTTCATCTTTTCCTCTCCACATTCCTCCATTAATACCCTACTCTCATTCTTCCTCCACCTCTTCTATTCCCCCATTAATCCCCTACTTAATCACCCTTTACCAATTCTCTTCTCCCATTCACTTAAACCAAAATAAAAAATAAAAAATAAAATTTCTTTTTCCCCCACCACTGCCATAACCGATCCCCCCCCCCATTTGTCTAAGTTTTTTTACTTTTCTCCATTTTTCTCTTCTTAACAGGTTACAATGGCTCCAAAAACAAAGAATGTGGTTGGTTCTAAGCGGAGTAGGAAGAGAGAAACATCCGAGTTTGGCAATCGGAAACCTATCCAAAAATTTGGGAAAAAGGCGGTGGAGCGGTATGGTTGGGAATGGTTTGAGTGCCAATGCAAACCGAAGTATATGGGTGATGAGTACGTCCATGAGGTAAGGTTGTAGTCTCAACTTCCTATTATTTATTGGACTGTGCTTGATTTGGGACTGAGATTTTTTTTATCATCCGGGAGATTGTAATTTGTCTTTAGTTAGTGAGTTTTATGCAAATTAGCTCACTGAAACTAAGTATAAAATTATTCCTATTAGAGGTAAGGATGTGAAGTTCAATCCTACGATACTAAATGAATTTTTGGGGACACAGAATTGTGATTCTGATGACTTTAATACATTGAAGGATAAACCTCCTTATCGGGATATCCGACATACTTTATGTGGGGTAGAGTCCACGGCTAGGTGGGAGGGTAGCAAGGATACTGGGAGGCATAATACCCTCCATTTTGCTAATTTCAATCAAGTTACTAGAGTGTGGTTAAAGATAGTGTGTAGTATGCTACTACCCGCGAAACATCTGACAGAGGTGACAAGGGATATGGTGGTGTTGGTTTATATGTTGATGAAATGGATGCACATTAATGTAGGGGAATTCTTAGAAAAAACATGATGAAATTTCGAAATAATATGAGGTGGCGTTTTTACTATAGGGGCTTGATCACCCGGTTTCTGAGGGCCTGGGGTATTGAGGAAGAGGCTGTGGACCTGACTATTGCTTTTCTCCTGGATCTGACGGGTAAGTTAGTTGATGTAACTCAAACAACGGCACTAGAAACGTCCCATGGACCTGTCTTGTCTGCCCAAGAGAGGCAAGCTCGTGATGATAGTGTCATGGCAAGAATGTTCGGTATGGCAGAGATGCAGCTGCGGATAAGAGGATGCTCGGTTACAGATGAGGAGATGGAAAACCTGGCGAATCGCTACCCTTTGACCGAGAGTGCAGTGTCCTTATACAAGAATGGTCCCGCATATCTGGAGCCTCTGGATGATGATGAGGCTACTGCTGACGAGGTGATGGATGATGAGGAAGATGATGTTAATGATGAGGAGGCGAATGCCTTAATGGTGTTCGATGGCGGTGATAACGAGGCCTAAAGGCCTGAGGGAGTATTCCTAAGTCTATACTTTACTTTAAACTGTGCACTGAGGACAGTACTTATTTTTAAGTGTGGGGTGGGGTAGTACGTCTCTGTTGTATATAGCTATTTACTGCTTTATCGAGTCTAGTGTTAGTTTTAATTAAATTTTTAATTTTTAATTTTTGGTTCCTCAACATTTGTTTTTGGTACTTTTACTGAGGATTGTCTCTTTGAACCGACTAGGACTAGTGTACTGCTTTATTGAGTCTTAAAGTCGTTATAGGAGTGACAGTTCCCAATGATGGATGGATGGCGACCGTCTTAAGGGAAAATTAGGCACATAGAGGAGTAGGATTGAGAAACCAACCTTGGTCTTTTGAAAATATGTCTGACAAAGTTAGCCAACGTCATGGGTAGTCACAATTGGAAAAGTGAAATAGAATGTTAACCTTGTAATAAGAATGTGTTCTTAGTTTGACTCAAATAAAAAAAAATGGGCTTAATTGTGTAGTGATACTGTAATGCAAGTTGTAGGAGCATGTTAGTTGATATATCCTTATATGTGTTATGATGCCATGTGTGGTGAGTGTTGATTGGTTCTTGCTTAACTTGATATCTAGAACTTGCCATGTGTGTGTTGAATTAGTAGCGTGTATGACTTAGGGAGCATGATTGAGGCGTTTCTTTGAAATAGCCAATTCTGGATTCTATTTGCATGCCTACCATTGAAACTATCCCTAGTGAAGCCCCATTGAGCCTTTAGCCTTGTTTATTGATAAGCCACATGATAAACCGAAACCCGTTTGTTTGATACCAAGTTCTTTTGATCCTTATAAGAGCCTTAATGCACTATGTTAAGAAGAAGGGTTGAAAATTGTTGGTTGATATAATAAAGGGTGAATGCTACATTATTTGGGAAAGAAAATGATAGTTAAAAATTCTGTTTTGGCCCTGGTCCTTAGTGACAATGTGCACCTCAGCTCAATTGAGGGTGGCTATTTCAGAACTATGCTCGAAACATTGGCCCTGGTCCTATCAAGGATAATGTGTACCTTACTCGGACCTTAAAATCTAAAGTGAGGGTGGCTAGTGCAAAGGCATGAAAAAAAATGAAAAAAAGATTAAAAATAAATAAATAAGATAAAGGGCAAAGATGGAGCAACAAAGAGGGGTAAATATTCATGAAGTGTGTACTAGGAGGAAAGAAAGACTATGAAGGAGATTGTTGACAAAATAATGACATGTCCATTAGGGAGGTGTAGTCACTAAAATGGTTCCAAAATATTCCCTCCCTTACCTTAAGCGAACATTACAACCAAATGAAAGTCCTCTTGATTTCTTGAGAAATATAATGCGAAAGTAAGAATACACTATTGGCAAGCTTATGGTATGTTGAGAAAAGTAAGAACTTCTTTTTTGAGAGTGAGTTGATTGTTTGAAAAAATAGGCCTTGTGATATTGTGATAGCTTGAGTGAAAGGCTTTACTAAACGACAGCAAGTGAGGGCATTCATGGCATGTGTATGATTATCTAATTGGTGTGTTTGTATGAGTTTGCATTAGCCCGAAAAACTATTAAAAGAGTCATTCTTTGAGCATGTGTTGTAACTTGGTGTAAATGTTGTGAAATGTTGCATCCATTGTGAAGTACAAGATCATGATTAAAAATGTTTGGTTGATTTTAAGGTGGGTTGATAAGTCCGAGGGTTGTGAAAAGGAGTTGATAGTCTAAAGATTGTTTGAGGACAAACAAAAGTCTAAGTGTGGGGTGGTGATCTTAGGCGTATTTATATGCCTAAGTTGCCAATATTTGCCCATGAATTGATTGAAGTAACGAATGATCTAGAGTCTATTAGCTTGATTTCATTATACTTGCGATATTATGCACTAAAACATGTGATTAGAGGTTTCAGGAACTCTCAAGGAGATTGGAGTCGAATTGAAAGAAAAGATGCAAGGATATGCTGAAAAGAAGCTAAGGCTGAAGGCCCCAGGGCCAGGCGCACTGCTAGGCGCGAGGCACCAAGGGCCAACATTCAAAGAGGCCTCTCAGGCGCTCTAAGAGGCGCGACGCGCCAAGGTGGAAACCTCAGAGGTGAAGTTTGGGCGCAATGCTAGGCGTGACACGCCAGTGGGATCCCGACTTTTCCTGCTTAAAAGTGTTAAAAAAGGATTCCTAATTGTAATAGACTTTGGCTCTAATTTTCCTACCATTATAAATAGACCCTTAGGGCTCCATAATTAGGGTTCGACTTTTATTGGGTGTGCAAGAGCAAGTATTCACGTTTGTAATAAGTTTTGATTTTTTAACTCTTCTATTTTCTGGAAATCGCATGAACAATTGTATTTTGTGGTTTTCTAATAGCATGAGTGGCTAAATGCCAACATTCTGGAGCTGTAGCTACGAATGGATTGTTGATTATAAAAGGCTTGTTGAATTAATTCTTGGTTGTCATTATAAGTTACTTTTTATGTTCTTGTTTTAGTATTTTATGATTGATCACCATAAGATAAATATATTGTCTAAACTTGAATCGGGAGAGGAGAGGTTAGATAGACCAGAGAATATAGAGAGCTTGATCGACCCATTAAGTTGAGGTGATTTGTGTTCAGGAGTGACGCCCGGACGAATAACTCGCTTGGTTACGAAACATGATGAAGTATAAATGCTCGCCAGTTAGTCTATTTATCCCCGTTCAACGATGTAGTTAAATAGCTAACTGGGGTAGGCGACTAGAGATGTGAACCCGACTCATACAATTAACCCTGTAAATCAGTAACTTGACGACTAAAAAATTAGTTCTAAGCCAATAATATGATACATGAGATTCATTGCATGCTGCAGCCCTGGAATTGTCTTTTACTTGCTTGAAACATCATCTTAAAGTCGTTCGCATTTAGTTAGGTTTATTTAGTTCATATAGTAGTAGTTAACAATCATCACCATCTCTGAAACGGTTACTCCTCTTTTATTTGTGGAGTTAAGTGTTGGATATAAGTTAATCATAAGTCCCTTGGGAACGATAACTCGTTTCTTTAAGAATCTATATTACTTGAGCGACCACGTACACTTGCGTGTATATTGGGGAGCAACAGTCATGTTCAACCGTTGTTTAAGTACTGGAACTCATCTTCTCTAAAGTCATCGCCGACCCATCAACAACAGTCTATCATTAGACTCACGGCTCGTTAGTAGCGTCTGTGGTTCCACCCTTGGTCAGACTTCCTTGAACTCTCAATCCACGCCTCCACGTACGGCTCGTCAACTAAACGACGGCTCGTAGGTGGGCTCGTCTGTTGCCAAATTCCTGCTGCTTTAGTCATTTTTAACACTAACTGCTTCAAGCCTATTTCCTACAAAATTAGATCAAAATACCATCACATCTAATAATAAAATGCCTAAAACTCATGCAAAACTCCAAGTTTAATGCATCAAGAATAATGTAAATGAAACACCCCAAAAAAATTTGAGCCAAGACTCGAACCATTCTTCGTTGTAGCTAAGATTTTACCGAGAAATTTAAAATTTTTTAGGTGTCAAGGTCACTAGATGTAGCACCTCGACTTCCAAAAAGAACTACAGAGAAATTCATTCAAGTAATCTGTAATATCTTTTAAGTTTTGGGTAAACTTCAAACGACCATAACTTTTAGTACATAATGAGTTAGGTGGCCCATGAGGTATCAAATTGAAGATCTTTGAGTCCGCTTTCCAAGATCGCTGATTTCTCTAAAATCCGAGCTCGTTAAGGGAGATATGACCATTTAAGTGCAACCTCTCTTGATAGGGCCTTTTTACCTGAACTAATGAGGGGTATTTTAGTCTTTTCCTTACCCTCCCCCCCCCCACTTAGTCTAAGCATGAATTACACCCAATTTAGGTTCTAAACCGATTAGAATAAGTTTCATTCACCGCCAAAATGTTTAGGCCTTTAGAGAGAAGATTCAAGAGGAGAAAAAGTTCAAGGTTCCAAGCTTTCATCCAAGATTTCTCTAAGAACCTAATTCTTTGAGCTATGTAAGTTCTCAGAGTGTTGGGTTTGTTCACCCACACATCAATCATGTGATTTGTATCTGTAATTTGGTTCTTGAGGTTAATTGGTTTGAGTTCTTGAAGAGTTCTTGAGGTTTTTGCTTCATTCCTTGTTAATGAAGTCTTGTTCAGTTCTTAAGGTGAGGATCTTGCAAATGAGTGTTTTTTTGGTAGTTTTGGACTGGGGTTTTGATCTAAGTGTGTTTAGTATATGAATCTAAGAGAATTTGGAGGAAAGCACTCAAATCTAGATGAGGTAGGGCTGGAAAATTGAAAAGAAAATTCATCGAAATGATATGGGGAGAGGGTGGCGCTGCGCCCCCCTGATGCGCCAAGGAGGCTGGCGTGTGGCACCTGTAGTGCACCAGGGAATGGGTTCTGAAGTTTAGGGGTTGGCGCCCCGCACCACTCAGAGCGCCAGGGTCGCCAAGTCCCTTACTCTTCTTCCCTTCTTTCCGTTTGAGTCCTATTAAACCATGTCATAGATCACTTCCTGATGTTTTCTATCCAAACTATATCTAATCATCGATAAATTCAATATATCATAATCATGATCCTTGAATTCATAATTCAAATTCGAGGTACAGTTGAGAGTAAAGTTTGAGAAAGTCCCTTTGAGTCTTTTCGAGGAGTCTTCTACAACTACTTATAATTGTTTCAAGACTAAAGTAAGTGAGTATGAGAATGAGGAGAGTGTATTCATGAGCCTACATTATTATTGATATCCTTGAGTCGAGTCGTTCATGCCCACAAGTTCCGTATCAACTCCATAAATTGAGTATCTTTAAGAGGAGAGTAGTATCTTCGAGTTCTAAGTTCTTGACCATTGAGTTCCTAATCCTTTTTGAAACTATATCTCATAATTATGGATTACCATATGTTATACATGGAGCTCCTTGAGTTGAGTTGAGTTGTTCATGCTCATAATTCATGAACCTTATGAGTCGAGCAATCTTGAGATAAGTAGTATCATTGAGTCCTTGAGTTTCGAGTATTACGTTCTATATATGGTTATTGAAAACCTTGAATTGAGTCATTCACGTCCATAATTCGGTAAGAACCCTATTTTGTGAAGTCTTTTACAATTATTTATAAAAAAATTTAAGACTTGAGTAAATGAGGAAGAGGAGATTTGATTTTCATATTTCAAAATGAATATATGGGTAAGTATTCCCAAGAGTAAATGTTTTTACATTTAAAATGAGAGGACACTTTGATTTACAAATGAGTTCATGAGGATTTTTGAGCACTATCTTTTTTAACAGAACCTTTTTAGTAATAATCTCAAAGAATGAGGATGAGGAAATATTTTTAAACATATGAGCATGAGTTATAGTATTGGGAGTAGTATTGAGCACTGATATGGGAACGATTTCAGACAACTCAAAGTCCTCAAAAACCAAGTATGCCAACATGGGTAAAGGGTCATACTGTTTAGATGATTCCTTATTTCTTCTTAAGCATAGCTTAGTGGATCCACTTAGTTGAGGATTTCTTATACTCCGGCAAGGTATAGGACAGTTCTAGCAGCGTGGGCGAGACGATTTATCATCACATACCTCATATTGATGGTGGTCCGTTAGAGAATCTCCCAAAAAAGAGTTATTATTATATTTTTACATACAATTGAATTATTATTGTATCTTTACATACAATTGAGTTATTATCTACTGCTTTGAATACTTTCCATATATTGCATCTTTTATTGTTGCTTTATCCTTGAGTATCTTGAGTTGCGTGTCATATCCTTGAGTGGAGTTTGAGTTGAGTTGAGTGAGTTTGAAGAGAGGTAAGTATGTTTCTTTTCTATCAGTTCAAGCTTATGTTTATGCTTTAGAATTCTTCTTACATGCTCGTACATTCCATGTACTGACTCCATATAGCCTGCATCTTTTATGATGCAGATACAAGTATTTAGGGTCATCCACAAACACTTCGTTGATACCACTTGTAGTTCCAGTTAGCTTTGGTGAGCCTTCTTGCTTCTGGAGGGTTCCATTTTTTCTCTCAGTTATTAGGATGTCGTGGGTTTTGTCCCGATAATCCTTTTGTAATAGTAGAGGTTTCATTGATTATTTAAAGGTCGAGGGGTCTATCATTATTTCCTTTGTTGTTGTAATGTTTTGATTCCATGAGGCATTTAACTAATACTTGTTAAATTATTTTCAGATGATTATTGGAGTTGAGTTCAAATTAAGTTTTTTAAAGTTACTGTTTCATCATGAGTTTTCATAAATTGTTGAGTTAGTCTTCCGTTGTGTAATGAGCTAGAAGAAGGGTTCACTTGGGAACTAACAATGATTTTTGAGTGTTAGTTACGTCCAGGGTGTAGGCTCGCGGCGTAACAAACTTGGTATCAGAGCACAGAGTTCAAGTGTCCTAGGGTATCTATGAAGCCTTGTCAGTTGGGACTTGTTTATGGTTGTGAGGGCCCCACTTATATAAACGAGGGACTACATGCATTAAAGAAAAGTTTATGTTCTTTCATACTCTTAATCTTTCAATAGAACTATGTCATAAGGAGCTTATTCAAACTCATGTGTTTCTTAGACTCATTCGACCACCCCTCATACTATAGGTGGTTGAAAAGCATAGACAGTTCTTTATCGATGAGTTGCTCTTAGAAATTTTTTTGAAGAAATCATGAGACTGTAGAGGGGCCTGAGAGGAGCCTATGAGTGAGTTAACTATTGAGTTCAAAAGAATGCACTCATATTCATATGAATCATGCGTTTGAGATAAAAAAATGAGTTCTACTCTCTTCTCTTAACCTTATTTCAATTGAGATCCTTATGAGGAACTGTGTTGTAGAGCTTGGGTAATATTTTCACCCTAAAAGGTAGCATGAGTTACGAGATTATGAGCAGTAGTAGTAAAGAGTGCCCTTAAGTTAGAGAAAAGCATCCAGAGGTGTAGAAATCTATGAAAATGAGATAGTGATGGGGCATATTATGTTATTGCATTCATCCACCCAGTCAGTTATAGTGATGAGTTCCTTTATGAGTAGAAAAAGGAATAATAATGTTGTAGAGAGCTCTTGATAGAAGGAGAAGGTAATTTGTAGGTAGGTAGATGGAGAGCTAAAGAATTCCTATATGTCATGAGATCTTAGTGGGTGAGCGTTTCTTGACTTTTTCTAGTGGTCGCAAGTAGTATAAGGTGTGAGCAATTTTATTGATATCTGTGTCAAGTAATGGACACTAAGCTTGAAATTGAGATGAGTGTCGTGATCAAAAGATGGCAACATGAGGGTGATGGTGTTAGTTTTGAAATATGATCTAGTAGGTTTGACCTGAAATAAGAGAGGAGATCAAAGTGGTACCTTGCAAAGAAAATGTGGTATTATGACCCATAGAGGAGAGAAATGAAGGTAGAGCAGTAAGAGGTATACCTGTGATGGTATGTGGCCAGACGAGGTCCCAATTGAGGTTATGATTTTTTTTATGTGTGTCTAGTTTGTATTATTGAGCTGCCAATATGGGATAGATGGGTGCAAGTGTAATTTTTCTCAAGATTTAGATGAAGCAGCCTTAGGAGCTAATGAGAAGAGGTCAAGAGAAATAACTTAGAAAGAAGTCTTAGTACCTGCTTATGAAGAGTTCAGTAGTCATGAGATAAACTATTCCCGAGTGTTAGAGTATAGGGGGATGTAGACCCAGTTAGAGATGATGGAATAAGTCCATAGCTTTCAAGTGTCATCTTCAGACCTAAGGGGTGATGATAAGATGAAAAATCAAATCAAGCGTTGAGAATAAGATAGTAATGGGTTCAAAGAGTATGGGAGATACATTTTCAGAGGTCCTTTTAGTAGAGGAGTGATGTTAGAAGGAGAAGGTAAATAATCTTATCGTGATAATGATGGTGTGATAATCCATCTAAGGTTATAAATTAGGAGGAATATGATTAACGTTTCAAAGACACTTCATCCAATTCTAAGTGTCAACGATCGTTAGTCAGTATATAACACAATCAACTGAGTTGGGGTCGATCCCAAAGAGAGTAGATTTCTTTGAATTCAAATACAAAAGTATGACAATGACCTTTGCAGCTAAGCAGCACACACTTAAGAGTTTAACAATCAAATTTCAGGATGTCATTACCAACCCACTTCAAATTATTAACGAGAAACAATCAGATAACTAGAAAACACTTCGGGGATTGACTAACCAACTGCCGAATTCAACTTAATTGGGTGTACATCATTACCAATAATGTTAATTCGTCACGGGTAGAATGGACTATAAGAAAAACAATTTACTCTCGAACAATTGCCTTATTTCCATTGAGTTCTCTCGAACCTCAACACTATCCATGAGCTGACCAGCCCACGTTCTAATCAAATCCACTCTTTCAAGCTAGATACAAAGGTTGGCTCTTGGGTCTCACTTTCTCAAGCTGAAACCGTCAAGACCCACTAAGGATGCCAAATTACTTTGGTTATATACCTCTCTCTCGAGCAAGCACAAAACTCTGAAATCTATCACACTAAATATGCAATAATGAAGTTAAACCACCATAATAATTTAGACCCGCTTCAGATTAACACCAACAATCACAAATCTATAACACCCATTTAGTAAAATGCAACTTTGGTCACATTGTCAAACCACCAAGTTTAGGGTTTTAGCCAATTATAGTGAAAAGATTAAATTCAATACCTTCCACATTTTCCATAGTTGGGTATAGGAAATTCGAAAGTTAAAATTAACTAAAATCTTCTCTATTACAAAATCCCAATGAAAAACCTTGCTAAAATCACTTGAAATCCACAATGGTAGTGTTTTTGCTCTCAATCTTTTGTTCCTCGCGTTTTTGAATACTTTCTCTCTCTTGCAAAAATCAATTTATACAAGTCTAATGTGAGGCTTTTTGGGACTAATCGGCGAGGAAGTCGGGTTTCACCGACCGTTCGGCGACTCGCTGATCGTCCTTCGTCTCACCTTCATTCTTCTTATCTTCTTAGTCCAACCACTGTAACTTTAGGTGAGCCAGATTGGGATCGCCGTTTCATTCCGCGATTCGTCTTTTTGCCTTTTAACTTCCCATCAACACTTATCTGGATTCCCAGCAGGACTTTTGGTGATGAGGTCATCCTTCACCGATGTGCTCGGCGACACGCCGAATGGAAATGCTGCTCGCCGAAGTTACCCCCAATACAGTCTCAGGGTTCTGTAACTTTAGGCGATAGAGGAGCAACTAGGCGATTCGCCAAGTGAACTCGGTGATCAGCCAAGTGAACTCGGCGATCACCAGGCTCTCTTTTCTTCATTCTTTTAGCTTGCTTCTTTCCTCTTTGCCAATTAGTGTCCTTGCTTTGTTCCTCAATCCGTATACCTAGAAATCAAGGGTTTTGCATTAGTTATTAGCACAAACTAAGAATTTGAGGACACTAAATCATTGTAAATAATGCCCTAAATAAGTCCAATTCTTGGACTCATCAACACCCCCAACTTAAACTTTTGCTAGTCCTTAAGTAAAACTTCAAGTTCAGTAGTTCAACAGGATGTCTCAAACAGTGCTACACAAGACTCAATCATGAATGCACACAATAAGACTCAACTTACTATGAAAGGATCAATTGTGCACTCAAAGATTCAAGTTGTGACTCTACAATTATCAAAGATTCTCAAGTTCACAATACTTGCTTCAAATGCAAGTTCAAGCTCAACAAAGGTACTCAAATGCCCTCACACAGAGATGATTCCATATTCACACACAATTGTTCAATAATTTATAGCTCTGGAATCACATACAACTCTCACACTCACAAAGATGAACACATGTGTTACTTCACCCATAGGTTTGCCCTTATTTTCCAACCAACATTCATTTCAGCTTACTTAAGATCAAAAAGGTTTTTTTTTTTTAGAATTTGTAACGGGGCTGAGTGTCAAGGTATGGTCATTTAGGCTTAGTGGTTGTTATCCTCATGATATATGGTATGAACGACACTTCATTTCCTTTTCTTCATCATTCTTATTCATGCTCAAAATTCACTCCATTATTCACTTTCCATGGAGTACCGAACCCCCAATTTGTTTGGCAACTTTCACAACTTTATCCCACAACTTTTTCACTCTTTTTCTTTCTTTTTTTTATTCTTTTTTTTCTTCTTTTTTTTAATTCTTTTTTTATTTTATTTTTTATAGAGGGGTTTCATCTTTCTCAAGACCATGGATCAAGGGGGACTTCTTTGCATTTCTTGATTTACCTTCTCTTTTCACCACACTCCCAACTTAGGCTTTTGGCCTAAGTTGGCTATTCAAACAAACCACACTTCATGAGGATTATGGGTGAAGGGATAAAGAGAGGTCTCATTTTCTCAAGTTTCTTCCAAGAAAAAAAAGGGTAAGGGTCAAAGGGTGTTCAACCAAATTTCGCACACTCACAAGGTTGGTTACAAAAGAGGTATAATGTCAAATTGTTTCACTCTTCACAATTTGATGCCTAAGATCATTTCAAGAGCTTGCATCACTTAGTCAACCGGACCAACGGGGAAAATTATAGGTGTCATCACAAAAGGTTCACGGTAAGATTATCACACAAGGCATTGGCACCAATGTCAAACAAGACTCCACACTTTCGCTAGTGTGCAATGTTCATCACAAGAGACTCGTTTGATGATCGGCTAGTTACAACGAGATGCACAAAGTTCACACATTGTCTATGCAACTTCATTTGGCCTCATTGTAGCCGTGAATTCATTTTTGTTCGATTAAGAGCACTATTCAAGTCATCGGTATTGATCATAACCGATACTCAAATAAATAACTTTTTTTCCGAATGAGCAAGGGACTCACTGAACAAACACACACCCCTACCAAAAGCATTCAACATTGTCCTCAATGTGATTAGAGAACAAACACTACCAAAAATGGCAAATAAAAATAAACCACTGATATGTAAACACGCAAAGCAAAGTGACAAGGAATCTTCACTAGGTGCCCATTTGGCGAAAAGTTGTAACAGTCGCCGAACTACTCGGTGACTCGCCCAATGATCAGGATATCGCCATTATTTCCAGTGTACACCACATTTAGGAAGGGGCGAAGGGGCGGAGTTGAAAGAGATCGCCGAATTGGTCGGCGCTTCGCCTAATGGACTTGCATCCTCGCCGAATGATCCATTAGGTTAGGCCATTTGAGCTGGGGCCAAAGGGCGGAGAAAATCGGGTCCCCTAATCACTTCGGCGAGTCGCCGAGTGATGACAGTTCCCGCCTAAATTTCCAGTATCGCAGCTCCATTTTCAAAGCTCAGAGGCCGGACTAGGTTGGGTTCACCGAACCGATCGAAGATCCACCAATAGTGTCTTCACCTCGCACAATTTCTTGCACTTGTAAAATTAGCGCACAATATTTGAAGTACTAACACTTGGGTTGCCTCCCAAGAAGTGCCTTATTTAATGTTGTGGCACGACGTGGAAATGCTCTCAAGCATCTTCCAGATACACCACTTCAATCAGAGAAATCTCTTGGCATTCGCCAAAATACAACTTCAAGCGTTGCCCATTCACTTTGAAGGCAGGTCCCTCTTTACCTTCGACTTCAATGGAACCATTTGTGAACACCCGTGTTACTCTAAATGGACCTGACCATTTGGATTTGAGCTTTCTCGGAAAGAGCCTGAGTCGAGAATTATATAGCAAAACCCAATCTCCAACTCTGAACTCCCTCTTAAGGATTCTAGAATCATGCCACTTCTTCATCTTTTCCTTGTAAAGAGCTGAACTTTCATACGCCCTGAACCTGAATTCATCCAGCTCATATAGCTTATCTACTCTTTATTTTGAAGTCTTTCTCCAGTTCAGATTTAGAGCTTTCAATGCCCATAATGCTTTGGTTTCCAATTCAACCGGTAAATGACAAGATTTTCCAAAAAACTAGTTGATACGGCGACATACCAATTGGTGTTTTGTATGTAGTGTGATACACCCATAGAGCATCATCAAGCTTTCAAGACCAATCAGTCCTATTTGCATTCACCGTCTTGGCAAGGAGACTTTTGATCTCTCGATTCAACACTTCAACTTGGCCGCTCGTTTGGGGATGATACGGAGTCGCCACTTTGTGTTTCACTTCATATTTGCTCAATGCGGATGCAAAATACTTGTTGCAAAAATGGGATCCCGCATCACTAATAATAGCTCGAGGAGTACCAAATCTAGCAAAGATGTAGCGTTTCAGGAATTGAACAACATTTTTCCCTTCATTGTTTAGAAGTGCAACAACATCCACCCATTTAGAAACATAATCTACGGCCACCAAAATATACTTATTACCAAACGAACTCACAAATGGGCCCATGAAATCTATTCCCCAAACATCAAATAGCTTAACTTCTAAAATGGGCGTAAGAGGCAACTCGTGTCTTTTGGACACTCCACTTTGTTTCTGACATTGAGTGCACTTCTTAACAAACTCATGAGCATCTTTGTATAGAGACGGCTAGTAGTAGCCACTTTGAAGGACTTTAGCAGCTATACGTACACCACCATGATGACCCCCAACAGGTGAAGAATGACAAGCATGGAGAATTTTGATGGCTTCTTCTTCCGGAACACATCTCCTAATGATATGTTCTACACACTCTCTGAATAAATATGGTTCATCCCAAAAGTACTTCTTAACATCGAACAAGAACCTCTTTTGTTGGTAGAAGTTCAGTTCGTCTGGCATTAATCCACACACTACGTAATTGGCAAAATCAGCAT
>NW_006239158.1:623673-639602 GCF_000226075.1 Solanum tuberosum
CCCATGAAATCTATTCCCCAAACATCAAATAGCTTAACTTCTAAAATGGGCGTAAGAGGCAACTCGTGTCTTTTGGACACTCCACTTTGTTTCTGACATTGAGTGCACTTCTTAACAAACTCATGAGCATCTTTGTATAGAGACGGCTAGTAGTAGCCACTTTGAAGGACTTTAGCAGCTATACGTACACCACCATGATGACCCCCAACAGGTGAAGAATGACAAGCATGGAGAATTTTGATGGCTTCTTCTTCCGGAACACATCTCCTAATGATATGTTCTACACACTCTCTGAATAAATATGGTTCATCCCAAAAGTACTTCTTAACATCGAACAAGAACCTCTTTTGTTGGTAGAAGTTCAGTTCTTCCGGCATTAATCCACGCAGTATGTAATTGGCAAAATCAGCATACCAAGGAGGTTGTTTGAGAGTTACCGTGAATACTTGTTCATCGGGAAAAGAATCATTTATGTCGATCTCCAGCTCGTCATTTTCCTTGCCTTCCAATCTTGATAAGTGGTCAGCCACCTGATTTTCACAACCTCTCATATATTTGACTTCAAAGTCGAATTCTAGCAATAGTAGCACCCACCCTATCAATCTTGGCTTGGCATCCTTCTTTGCCATCAGATAATGCAGTGCAGAATGATCAGTGTGAACAACCACTTTAGTACCTAGCAAGTATGCCCGGAACTTCTCAAACGCATATACTACCACAAGCAATTCTTGTTCTGTAATTGTATAGTTACAGTGAGCAATGTTTAGAATTTTGATTGCATAGTAAATGGGGTGAAATAGTTTGTTGCGTTTATGCCCCAATACAACACCTAAAGCCATGCCGCTTGCATCACACCTTACTTCGAAGGATTCTGACCAATCGGAACTAATGATAACCGAGGTGGAGATCAATTTTTCTTTCAAGCACTTGAAAGCCACCATGCAAGCATCATCAAAATGGAATTTCACCTCCTTCTCCAAGAGTTTGCATAGAGGATGTGCAATCTTTGAGAAGTATTTGATGAACCACTGGTAAAAACCGGCATGTCCCAAGAAACTACGAACACCCTTCACCGAAATTGGTGGTGGTAACTTCTCAATCACTTCAATCTTCGCTTTTTCAACATCCGGCCCCTTTTGCGATACTTTGTGACCAAGAACTATGCCTTCCAACCTATAGCTTTGATATGCCTTCTAAACACATCAAGGAGCAATTTTACCTGCCATTCAAGCAAGTCAGCTGCAATGATCACCTGTAAGGTGTTATTTGCCCCCAAGAAAGCATATCGGAGAAGGGAGGGAAGTACTTTCAACTCCAGATTTGGTGGTTCTTCTGTTGATGGCTTTGCGGGAGGTCTCTCTTGAATTTCTCAATTTCTTAGATCAATGTCCCACTTCAATTGAGTCTTTGAATACCCTCCCCCCCTATGCCGGAAAGAGTAGCTACTACCTCTTCATAGCCTTGAATTTTGAATTCATCATAGTTAGCAAGCACGGCTTCAAGTGGTTCACTCAAATGGCTATTCGAATTCATCATACACATCAAATGGCTCACACTAGTCACCGCCTCATCAATATCATCAACAGTGGAGACCACGTGAATATCACTTGGGTGTTTTATTGACTTACAAACATTAAAGGTTACTTCATCTTCGTTCACCCGAAACTTCAGTTCTCCGCTTTCAATATCCACCAACGCTCTCCCGGTTTGGTCTTCCCAAAATAATGGGAATTTCAGCATCTATTTCACAATCGAGAATGACAAAATCAGCCAGGAAAATGAATCGGTCAACCTTTACCAAGATGTCATATAGTATTCCCACAGGATGTTTAATTTGATCGGTACGCCATCAAGAGTCTCATTGTTGTGGCTTTCGGTTCACCCAACCCCAGTTGTTTATAGATCGCATATGGAATTAGGTTGATGCTTGCTCTCAAATCGCATAGGGCTTTAGCGAATTGGAGCATGCCGATGGTGCAAAAGATGGTGAGCGCTCCGGGATCTTCTCTCTTTTTTATCATCTCCTTTGTCATAATTGCACTACAACTATGAGAGACTTCGATTGTCTCAAAATCCAAGCTCCTTTTCTTTGTGACTAACTCCTTCATAAACTTGGCATAACACGGCATTTTCAACAAGGCTTCCACTAGAGGGAGATTAATCAATAATGTCTTGAATACCGATAAAAACTTCTTGAACTTCTCATCTTCATTCTTCTTCTTGAGGCGTTGGGGAAATGGAGGGGATATTTTGGGTAAAGGTTGCATAACTTTTGGGATTGGATTGTGTATCTCCACACCTTTTTGTGGTCCTTCAGCAATGCTTTGATGGGTGGGTATTTTTTCTTCCTCCATGCTTTTGTCTTCACGCATTTGAGCTTCTTCATTACCGGTCACATCGCCTATCGCTACCTTTCCACTACGAGTAACCACAGCCAGCCCTCTATCATCATCTTCCCTTGTCATTTTTTGTTTCAAATGTGCTGAAAGTAAACTCAACTGACCTTCAAGTGTCTTGATTGCATTTGCGTGAGAGTTCACTTTATTGTTTAATGACGAAAAATTAGCTTTCATCCCTTTTAACAAATCATCTGAACCTTCAACCTTATCAAGGATGTGTGACAGCAAATCATTCACCCGGGGATTACTTGCACTCACTTTCAACTTTGGGCTCTCACTCGATTGAGTGTGGTCCTCTTCATGGTCATCCTCCCTTTTTCCAATAATCACTTTGCTCAGCCCATTCTTGAGAGTATCTTATTTGCCCTTCTCCCTTGTGATAGTTCCAACCGTGATTCCTACCTCTATGTAAA
The DNA here is from genome assembly GCF_000226075.1 of Solanum tuberosum. NCBI lineage: Eukaryota > Viridiplantae > Streptophyta > Magnoliopsida > Solanales > Solanaceae > Solanum > Solanum tuberosum. Next base: position 626,486 of record NW_006239158.1, read on the forward strand.
TAGTGTGGGTGGAAACCCTCCTCGTATCTCTTGGAATTCCAACCTTAATTCTCCCCCGGCTTTGAATATCCTGAGAAAGAACCCTCCTCAACTCTAAACACTCCACTTGCTCCCTTGGGCCTTACCACATTCTCCAACATATGCTCTTGTAGTAGCTCCATTTTGGGGTCAACATATTCTTGATGTTCTCATCCCTTTTCTCTTTCCTTATCAAGTTGTTCTTGTGTCATTTTAAAACAAAAAGGAGAGACTTGATCCTCTTGAGTGTACCAAGCTTGATTTATTTTTGTCATGTCATCAAGAAGAAATGAAGCCACCTCAAATGATTGCAAAATTACTCCCCCTCGTGCCAATTGATCAGCCACTCCTTTATTAACCGAATCAAGACTCCAGTAAAAATATTGGAGTAGCAAATCGTTTGGTAGCCTGTGAGTTGGGCATTGAAGTAGGAGCTTCTTAAACCTCACCCACGTTTCATGGATGGGGTCACCCTCTAATCGCTTAAAGCCTTGAATGTTATCCCTGAGTTTAATCATTCTCGACGGACGGAAGAATCTTGTATTAAATGTTGTGGTCAGGTCATCCCACAATGTGATGGAATTCTTTGGTAACTCGGCCAACCACATGCTAGTCTCCTCCGTCAGAGATAGTGGGAATAACCTAAGCCGGATTGATTCTTGTGGCACATCCTTGAACGAAAACGGGTTGCATACCTCTATAAAATTCCTCACATGATCATGTGGATCTTCATGAGCTAGCTCACCATAAAGTCCCTTCATTTGGAGGAGATGAAGAGTTGTGCTCGTGACCTCAAATGTTGCATTCTCATCAACTGATGGTAGGAAAATTTTACCCATTTCACCTAATTGGGTTGGGTAGTATGCACTGTTATACCCTCGATACCATCTCGGCGGCTTGCTAGGCTACCATTCACCTCTTCCTCACTCATTTTTACTTCTATTTAGTCCAACCAACACTACACAATGCAGTCTAAATCAATTCAACTACAGCCAACAAATTCAAAAGTCAAATCTTCGATAAAAGAATTCTAAATAATGCTACTCCCCGGCAGCGGCGCCATTTTGATTAACGTTTCAAAGACACTTCATCCAATTCTAACTGCCAATGATCGTTAGTCAGTATATAACCCAACCAACTGAGTTGGGGTTGTTCCCATAGAGAGTAGCTTTCTTTGAATTCAAATACGAAAGTATGACAATGATCTTTGCAGCTGAGCAGCACACACTTAAGAGTTTAACAATCAAATTTCAAGATTTCGTTACCAACCCACTTCAAATTATTAACAAGAAACAATCAGATAACGAGAAAACACTTGGGGGATTGACTAACCAACTGCCGAATTCAACTTAATGGGTGTACATCATTACCGATAATGTTAATTCGTCGCGGTTAGAATGGACTATAAGTAAAACAATTTTCTCTCGAGTAATTATCTTATTTCCATTGAGTTCTCTCGAACCTCAACACTATCCATGAGCTGACCAGCCCACGTTCTCATCAAATCCACTATTTCAAGCTAGATACAAAGGTTGGCTCTTGGGTCTCACTTTCTCAAGCTGAAATCGTCAAGACCCACTACTAAGGATGCCAAATTACTACGTTGGTTTTGTACCTCTCTCTCGAGAAAGCACAAAACTCTGAAATCTATCACACTAAATATGAAATAATAAAGTTAAACCATTGTAATAATTTAGACCCCGCTTCAGATTAGCACTAACAATCACTAATCGATAACACCCATTTAGTAAACTGCAACAATTAATCACATTGTCAAACCCCCAAGGTTAGGGGTTTAGCCAATCATAGTGAAAAGATTAAATTCAATACCTGTCACGTTTTCCATAGCTGGGTAAATGAAATTTGGAAGTTAAAACTAACTAAAATCTTCTCTATTACAAAATCCCAATGAAAAACATTTCCAAAATCACTTGAAAACCACAATAGTAGTGTTTTTTGCTCTCAATCTTTTGTTCCTCACGTTTCTGAATACCTTCTCTCTCTTGCAAAAATCAATTTATACAAGTTTGATGTGAGGCTTTTTGGGACTAATCGGCGAGGAAAGTCGGGTTTCGCCAGCCGTTCAATGACTTGCCGATGGTCCTTCGTCTCGCCTTCTTTATTCTTATCTTCTTAGTCTAGCCACTATAACTTTAGGCAAGCCAGATCGGGATCTCCGTTTCATTCCGCGATTCGCCTTTTTGCCTTTTAACTCGCCCATCAGCACTTATCTGGATTCCAATAAGGACTTTTGGCGATGAGGCCATCCTTCGTCGATGTGCTCGGCGACACGCCGAATGGAACTGCTACTCGGCGAAGTTACCCCCAATCCAGTCTCAGGGTTATGTAACTTTAGGTGATAGAGGAGCAACTAGGCGATTTGCCGAGTGAACTCAGTGATCACCAGGCTCGATTTTCTTCATTCTTTCAGCTTGATTCTTTTCTCTTTGCCAATTAGTGTCCTTGCTTTGTTCCGCAATCCGTATACCTGGAAATCAAGGGTTTTGCATCAGTTATTAGCACAAACTAAGCATTTGAGGACACTAAATCATTGTAAATAAAACCCTAAATGAGTCCAAATCTATGACTCATCAAGGAGGATAAGGTTTTACTATGAGAAATAGTTAAATGAGAGTCCTTCGTTGGTTTCGAGTAGTAATATGGGAAATTCTAGTTGATACGGCAGAGATGATAAGAGAATGAGAACTTCTTAAGGAGATGATTAGTAGGAGTCCATGGAATTGTTAGAGTACTAAGATTAAAAGTGGTGTTCTTAAACATTAGGTGGTTCTTGATGTGAGCCCAATGTTGATTAAATGTGGTGGTAAAGAGTAATATTCTTTGGATGAGATTCCCTATTGAGGTATAGAACCCGAACCTTAGGATTTTGGTTTAATCTTGAATATAGTAAGAGCAAACCATTAGACTCAGACCTTGGTAAGAGTAGTTATGTACCTTTGTGGGAGCTATGAGTTATAGCCAATGAGATATGGCAATAAGGAAAGAAAAGCATAGTTGAGGAGTGTTGCCAAGCCTAACAGGTAGCATTCATATTACCCCAGGCATCGTATTCCTATTCTTAGTTCATGCCCAGACTTCCTTTGTTTCAGATAAGGTAACTTCAAAGAGAGCGTGACTATGTTCACAACATCATTGTTCTTTACTTAGGTGCTACAGGAAGTCCCAACTTTTGGTATGAATCAGTTCAGCCTATGTTAGTAGGCAAGTTCATGAGTCGGAAGAGATAGTAAAAGTAACCACGTTTCACTCCCAGTCTAGCCGTCATTCGAGGAAGAATTATCCCAAAGGGGAGATATTGTAACACCCCAAATTTTTTTGAGCTAAGACTCGAACCATTCGCTGTGAGTAAGCTTCGACCGACGAATTTAAATTTTTTTAGGTGTCAAGGTCGCTAGATGTAGCACCTCGAGTTCCAAAAAGAACTAAAGAGAAATAAATTCAAGTCATTTGTAAGATCTTTAAAGTTTTGGGTTAATTTCAAACGACCATAACTTTTAGCACATAATGAGTTAGGTGGCCCATGAGGTATCAAATCGAAGATCTTTGAGTCCTCTTTCCAACGTTGTCAAGTTTGCTAAAATCCAAGTTTGGATGAGGGAGATATGACCGTTTCAGTACAGCCTCTCCAGATAGGGCCTGTTCACCCGAACTAAGGAGGGGTATTTTAGTATTTTCCTTACCCCCACTTAGTCTAAGCGTGAATTACATCCAATTTAGGGTCTAAAATGATTAGAATCAGTTTCATTCACCCCCAAAACGTTTAGGGCTTTAGATAGAAGATTCAAGAGGAGAAAAAGTTCTAGGTTCCAAGCGTTCATCCAAGATTTCGCCAAGAATCTATTTCTTTGAGGTATGTAAGTTCTCATGGTGTTGGGTTCTTGCACCTGCACGTCAATCATGTGATTTTTATCCATTATTTAGTTCTTGAGGTTGAATGATTTGAGTTCTTGAAGATTTTTTGAGGTTTTAGCTTCATTCCTTGTTAATGAAGTCTTGTTAAGTTCTTGAGGTGAGGATCTTGCGAATGAGTGATTGTTTTGGTAGATTTTGATTGGGGTTTTGATATGTTTTTTTAGTATATGAATCTAAGGGAATTTAGAGGAAAACATTCGAATCTAGATGAGGTAGGGCTGGAAAATTGAAAATAAAATTCATCGGAATAATATGGGGAGAGGGTGGCGCGACGCACCCCAGATGATCCAAGAGGGCTGGCGCAGGGCGCCTGCACTGTGCCAGGGAAGGGGTTCTGAAGTTTAGGGGCTAGCGCCCGTGCCACTCAGTGTGTCAGGGTCGCTAGGTCCCCTACTCTTCCGCCCTTCTTTTCGTTTGAGTCCTATTAGACCATGTCATCGATCACTTCTCAATTTTTTCTACCCAAACTACATCTAATCATCAAGAAAAAATATAACATAATCATGATCCTTGAATTCATAATTCAAATTCGAGGTAGAGTTGAGAGTAAAGTTTGAGAAAGTCTTTTTGAGTCTTTTCGAGGAGTCTTCTACAACTACTTATAATTGTTTCAAGACTCGTGTAAGTGAGTATGATAATGATGAGAGTTTATTCATGAGCCTACATTATTATTGAGATCCTTGAGTCGAGTCGTTCATGCCCATAAATTCCACATGAACTCCATCAATTGAGAATCTTTAAGAGGAGTAGTATCTTCGAGTTATAAGTTCTTGAGTATTGATCAGTTCCTACCCATAAATTCCACATTAACATATGATTATCATATGTTATACACGGAGGTCCTTGAGTTGAGTTGTTCATGCCCATAATTTCGCATGAACCCTATGAGTCGAGCATTATTGATATGAGTAGTATCGTTGATTCCTTGAGTTCTGAGTATTGAGTTCTATATATGGTTATTGAAAACTTTGAATTGAGTCGTTCACGTCCATAATTCGTCATGAACCCTATTTTGAGAAGTCTTTTACAATTATTTATAAAAAAAATTAAGACTTGAGTAAATGAGGATGAGGAGAGTTGAGTTTCATTTTTCAAAATGAATATATGGGAACAAAGTATTCTCAAGAGTAAATGTTTTTACATTTAAAATGAGAGGAAACTTCGATTTTCAAATGAGTTAATGAGGAGTTTTGAGCACTATCTCTTTTAACAGAACCTTTTGAGTAATAATCTCAAAGTATGAGGATGAGGAAGTGTTTTTAAACATATGCGCATGAGTTATATTATTGGGAGCAGTATTGAGCACTGATATAGGGACGAGTTCAGACAACTCAAAGTCCTCATAAACCATGTATGCCAACATGGGTAAAGGGTCATACTTTTTAGATGATTCCTTATTGTTTTTTAAGCATAGGTTAGTGGATCCACTTAGGTGAGGATGTCTTATACTCCGGCAAGGTATATGACAGTTTTAGCAGTGTGGGCGAGATGATGTATCATCACATAGCTCATAGTGATAGTTGACGGTGAGAGAATCTCTCAAATAAGAGTTATTATTGTATTTTTACATACAATTGGGTTATGATTGTATCTTTACATACAATTGAGCTATTATCTACTGTTTTGAAAACTTTTCATATATTGCATCTTTTATTGTTGCTTTATCATTGAGTATCTTGAGTTGAGTACCTTATCCTTGAGTGAAGTTTGAGTTGAGTTGAGTGAGTTTGAGGAGAGGTAAGTATGTTTCTTTTATATCAGTTCAATTTTATGTTTATGCTTTAGAATTCCCCTTACATGCTCGTACATTCCATGTACTGACGTCATTTGGCCTGCATATTTTATGATGCAGATACAGGTATTCAGGGTCATCAACAGAGACTCTGTTGATACCACTTGCAGTTCCAGTTAGCTTTGGTGAGCCTCCTTGCTTCCGAAGAGTTTCATTTTTTTCTTTCAGTTGTTAGGATGTCATGGGTCTTGTCCCGATAATCCTTTTGTAACAGTAGAGGCTTCATAGATAGTTTAAGGGTCGAGGAGTCTATCATTATTTCCTTTGTTGTTGTAATGTTTTGAGTCCATGAGGCATTTAACTAATACTTGTTAAATTAATTTCAGATTATTATTGGAGTTGAGTTTAGATTAAGTTTTTTAAAGTTATTTTTACATCATGAGTTTTCATATATTGTTGAGTGAGTTTTCCGCTGAGTAATGAGCCAGACCAACGATTCGCTTGGGAACCAGCAATGGTTTTCGAGTGTCAGTTACTTCCAGGGTGTAAACTCGGAGCGTGACAGTAAACTCATATTGGATTTCCATAGGTTCAGTCAACAGTCCTCCTGCTTGAGTTGTAATGCCCCTAATTTGCTTCCTCTGAGTTCTTTCTTTTAGGACAACATTGAAGTATGCATCCCCAAGTTGGATCCACTTTGAGCATTATCTCTGTCTTAGCGCACGTTCCTCGATCATGAACCATTTCTCCAAATTCATCAATGTCTCTTTCTCTTGGTCTATGAACTCATTAGTAGCTTGTCAAGCAATATCCAGTGACCTTTTTTCATATATATCCTTCATTTAGTGAGCTTCTTAACTATTTTACATTTTCTAGTAGAAATTAAAAATAAATAAAAAACTTTTAATGTTTGTCGGTAAATATTTTTCTTATTAATATGTTAAACAATTCACTTAATATGAACTAAAACAATAAAATAGATATGGTACGAGAAGAAGACTTGGCGGGAAGAGAGCGGTAGGAAAATAATAAATACTCTTTTGGAAGATAATAAATCCTACTCGCACAGTCCATATTAACTGAATTTTTAAGGTTATTTTCATTGTTCAAAATAATTGAATTGTTCATATTTCAAGATGGATATTTGAATTTTTTTTTATTTATGCCCTTTTCTTTATTGAAGTTTTATATTTTATAGGAGATGAATTGCACTACTTACAAAGTTAAATTTATAATTTCACAAAGGGCAATAGTGGAAATTACGATTTAAAGTATGTTCTCAAATATTTTTCTTAATAAGCGTCAGAGGCGGAGCTAGGTAGGGATTCGTGGATTCGGATGAACTCACTAACTTTTCTGTAGATGTATATTAACTTGTAACCCCCTAACAAAATTGATTGACAACTCAGTGGAAAGAAATGACGGTGAAAATGCTTTTCACGGTACTTTACAATATTTTTCTCTTTTGTCCTAAAATTTTAAATCCCCAAATTTCTAATTTTAACTCCGCTTATAATAAGTGTACACATTGCCTCACAAATTTACTAATAGAGGGTTTAGCTTATTAGTCCTACTGTTCCATTTTAAGCGACTGTGTTCGATTGATCACAAAAAAATTAATCAAAAAAACAAAAACTTATAAAATAATTTGTCAAAAAAACTTAGCAATATTTAAATATAATAAATATTCGGATTGATAGTTAAATTTAGAATAGTTAACTCTCAAAATACGGAGACAAAAAATATCTTTATTGGCGTGTCTAAAAAACGACTCCACGTAGATGAGAAAGTGAGTCCACACTTGTATTCTTAATGATTACGTATAGTCAGATGCATGACCGCATTGCTGACGTTATTTAAAGGGAATATGTGGCAAACTAATACTTGCAGAAAACCGGGCAATCAAATGTCTGTATTAGATTTTAGATTCTACGTACATGACCAAGTCTACGGTGACAAATTGAACATTCTTTATCAAAAAATTATATTATTTATTTAGAAAATTGTTAAAATATATAGGTCAAAACAAAATTTTAATACATATATACCAAAATCTTGGACACTCTTTACAAAAATTGACTTTGCCAATGCGTAAAAATACATATTATCATCAGAAGATCTGATCCAATGGATGAAGTTGTTTCTTTCTTAATCAAAGAAAGAAAGAATCTTAGACATAGAGTGTTTTCTCTCGAATAGAGCCCTATGTAGAATCCTTGATATAAAGTGTTTTCTCTTAAGTAGAGTCATATGTAATGTGAATTCTAAATAGCCAGACTTCATAATAGAATAAGAAACCAAAAAAAATAGTAGTTCACACAAAACAAGAGAAACTAGGGGCTAATCAAATGTCAATTTTAGATTGAAAGATGACTACATTCACGTGATAATATCTAAGTTGAAACAATCTCAACCAAGAATTTAAGATATCCATTCCTATTTCCCAACACTTTAGATTGTGTAACTTTTAGCTATTTGTTGTGTGCTTTCAACTGCAATACCACGAGGTAGATTGAAGATTGGCCAATGAAGCCAAGTTAAGCCATGTGATGGGACATGGTATTGCCTATGGTTTGTACACAAAATGATGGAACTTAGGAACTGATCAAACATGTGAAGGCCTTGTGAATGAATTCAAGTAAATACAAAAATATGTCTAGTTTACCCACGACATTCATTACTTGTTTGTTCTTATGTCTAGTTTACCCACGACATTCATTACTTGTTTGTTCTGAAAAAATTGTTCATCTAAGATTCTAAAAAGATAAATCATATGACACGTGTTGCTTTTTGACATTTATATTTAGATATATATACACACACGTTGGACAAAGCGGTAGCGCGCGTGTGTATATCTTAAAAAACAATAAAGAGTATAAATTTAATGGCGAAGTCAGAATTATTAATAATGTGGTTTAAAATAAGAAGAAGTAATTATATATGAACTAGTTGAAAGTGGTTCGACATCTACTATATATATATACATAAAAAATAATTTTAACCATACATAAATATTAATATTTTCCTTCAAAAGGTGAACCCCTAACAATATGATGGCTCCGGTATAACTAATGCTCATAAATTGAAAATATATTTGTATCAAATAAGATAGTAATATTATACAAAATTAATGCGAGCATTACTTTTTTAATACACTTTATAAATGACCTATACATCCATAATTTATTATTATTATAATAATAATAATTTTTTTAAAAATAAAATAACAAGAAAAGTAATTAAATTTTCTCCAATTTTTTTTCACTTAAGGTCATAATTTATTCCAAATAATTTATATTTTATTTTGAATTTTGAAGTTAGAGTTATATTTGGTTATATTTTTTTAATATATTCAAAATAATATTTGTTTTGAATGTGCTACTATTTTAAAAATGAATTTAAAAATAAGCTATACGTTATTATTCAAATTTGAAAAATAACTTCGAATAAAATTTAAAATTTTCACGATCAAATGTTAATTTTTGAATAAAGATAATTTTGTTCCAAAAAAATGTGAATCTTAATTTTTATAGTTATACGTGTAACTTAGATGTGAACGAAATGAGCAATTGCAGAAGTTTTTTTTTTTTTGGTTTTTCTCATATCAATAAAAAGAACGCACATTTCTTGTAACAAGATATGGGCACCATCTATATTTTGTACCCATTATATTTATTTGTTCATTTTAAATTTTATATGTCTCTTAAATTAATAATTAATATGAAAATATTTACCACAATATTTATATTAATTAATATATAATCCTATGCCTTGAAAAATAATTTGAAAAATAAGTAAATAATGTTGAAGTTGAAATATGTTTAATTTTAATATGCTAGAAGTGAAAATCAATGTTTGACCAAAAAAATTCAAAATTTAATTTAAAATTATATTTCAGATTTAAAAAATAACTTATAGCTTATTTTATCACTCACATTTATAATAGTAAAATATTCTAATATGAATATTTTTCCACATTCTAAATAATATAATCAAACACAACTTCAACTTCATACGAATAAAATGAAAAATATCTAGAATTAGCTAGGCCCAAAATGGGGAACATTGGACATAATTAATTGATTTTCCTGTTATTTTATCATTATTGACTAAATATATAGTTATATATTTATAATTAAGTTTAAATTCTACTTATAACTTAAAATAAATTATAAATGCAAATATTAATGTTATTGAGCCATGTACAAGGCGGACGCTTGGTAGCTAGTATAATTATAAAAGTATTCATTTTTTAAATTCTAAATTTATTTAAATATTATCATATAAATTGAAATGAAGGAAGTATATTATATTTTCTTCATTTTAATTTATGTGTTTGAGTTTGACTCAATATGAATTAAGGTAAAAAAAATTAAAAATATTAGGTCCAAAAATTAAAGATGTGTATGATATATTTAAATATATTTTAATATCTTAATATTAAATATCTCATGTGAAATATTAATTAAAATTAATTTTTTTTTAAAATCAAGAAGGATAAGACATATATATGAAATGGAGAAAATTAATTTTTTTTTTAAATCAAGAAGGATAAGACATATATATGAAATGGAGAAAGGGTCAAAAAATACTTTTAAATTATTTGAAATTGAATAAAAATGTTCTTCAAAAATAATTTGGTAAAATAATGTCCTTATTGTTATGGGTAATAAATATCACTTTCGAAATAAATATGTTTTTTCTTTTCTTTTTAATCACATTATATTTTAATAAAATATTGTTCTTATTTTCTTTCTTTTAAAATCACTTTAGCTAATATAAAAATAGAATGTAATCATTTTTCTTCTTATCCTCAATTTATTAATTAAAATAGAATTATCTCATATATTTTTAAAATATATATATACTAATTTTTATTTAGATAATTATTAAAGCAAAATTCTTACTAACTAAAAATATTTTATTTTTTAATCTTTTCTGAATTGAAGTAGAAAAAATATATATTAATATATTCCCTTATTTTAAAATTATGTGGAAAAGGAGTTAAAAAAGATAACTCTAACAATAATAGTTTGAAAATATTTTGTGATTCGAAGAAATGTGATGATTTTTTATATTTTATGATATTATAATTATTGTGTTGTCACTTTACAATCAATAATAATATTTTTAAATGCTTATTATTCTTCAATTAAAAGATATTAAGAAATAAAAATATTTTTATTTTGGTAGAATTTTTTTATTGTTATTTAAATAAAATTTAATAATAAATTACTATATATATTTTTTATTATTAGGACTAAAATGTGTTTTTAAAAAAAAATTATTTATTCAAAAACATGTATTTTTTATCTAAAAATAACAGTAGGACAGATTTTGGACGAAAATTTTTTATACTAAATTTGTCTACTATTGATTTCTTCTTATATTTATTTTTTATATTTTGAATTTTATTGATAAATTTTTTGACGCTTACCATTATATGCTAGAAGGATCTGATACGTTACCTGTTTATCATTCTGTCTTTGAAATAATGCGATACTCGTTCTTAATTATGTTTAATAATATTTATTCACTATTGACTTTAGACACTTCTTAAGAAATTATAAATAAAAGGGTAAATTATATTATTCTTTAAATATAATAAATTCAATATTTTGAAAACATGTAACTGAGAAATGACTATAATTAATTATAAGGGTAAATTATGAACTAAATGTAAAATTATCCATTGATTCTATAAATTCGACAAATATTATTGAACATTCCAAAATAATATAGTGAACCACTATTATTGAACGGAGAAAGTATTAAATTATAGGTCAAATCCATCGGTGACCCCTTAAAGTTGGCACCAAATTTCACTTAGACACCTCAACTAGACGATGTTCATTTTAGACACCTCATGTAGGATTCTGTTGTGTCATTTTGACACTTTTTGCTGACATGTCAAAGTGAGTGTGATACACTCAATGTTAGTGTGACATTACACCAACACTCAACAATAGCGCGTGAAAGGCTTAATTTACCGTTTTTATTTTATTTTCTCTTCTTCTTCTCCATTTTTCAAGTCACCACCCCCACCTTTTTTTTCAAGCTTAAACTCCTTCAATGGAGGTCAAATTTTTTATTCAAATTCGTTTTTAAGTCATTTTTGTTCTTCTTCATTGTATACTTTTCTAAATCTACCATGCAGTTACTTTTTCCAAAGAAAAATAAAATTTCTGTAGTTTATTTGCATTTTTTAATTCTTTTTTTACATTAAAAAATAAAGAAAAGAATGACAAAAGAAAGAAAAGAGAAAAATATAATAAATAAAAATTAATTCGGAAGCAAGAAAAGAGCAAAATTGATCAGAGAATATCAATTTTGAGTAAATGATTCAATAAATTTAGCCTTCAATAAATTAAAATATGTTATAAATTTATTGAATTAGTGAATTGTCCATTAACTTAATACCTAAGCTTCTTATATTCATGAATTACGTATTTTTTTAGGTTATGTAAATCATATTGGAGAAGAATATATCTATTAATTAATAATGACATTTAAAATAATAACTTTTCAATTGATTTCTCAACGTATAAATAACTATTGTGTGATGACAAATTTGTCATAGATTACGTACCTATAATACAACAAAAGTAAAGTAAAGAAACATGGCATGCTTATAATTATTTTGATAACGACAATAATAATATAATCTTTCTCCTTGAAGGAGATGTTCTCCATACGAACAGTGTCATGAAGTATGTGATATTATACAAAATTAATTATAAGCTTTAAAAGAGTTAATGTGCTATTGATAACAACATGGATAGCATGCATCGCGTAAAAAGCATTAGAGGAGCTTGATAGACACAAAATCAAGAAGTACAATGTGTGGAAGGTCCATCTAAGTGAAGAGAAAGAAGAAAGAGGCCATATGTGCATTGGTCATCTCATAATTTCAAGAATTCACAAAAGAAGACAACCAAACAAGGCCCTTACCTCATTAAGGGTAAAATTGTCAAATAAGTGTCTTTTATTTTGTTAGTATAAATAGTAGTCTCTTTTATTTTGGAAGACGGAGACTATATGGATTTTGAAGGTGAAATGAACAAACTCTTTCAAGAGTGTAGTTTAAGGGTGGAATCCCTTTAGGATAGCCTAGCTTAGTGTAGCTTAATCTAGATTAGTGATGGGTGGATTCTCATTGTTGATTTAGGACTTCTTTAACCTTGATTTCACTTGAGATTGCTCATTTGTGGTTTTCAATTTGAGTTGTTTCTTTTCGAATTCAAGTTTCTCTTCTTCCTTGGTTGATTGTTTATTCAATTGCCTTTCTTTCTTCTCTTCTCATCTCTTATTTCTCATCTATCTTACTTTTGTGTTGTTTCATTCCGCATTTGATTCCAATTGGTTTCATCCCCAATTGGAACCCTTATCATTTGGTATCAAGAGCCTAGGTTTAGATTTGTTCTTACAAATCTA
>NW_006239158.1:640337-673946 GCF_000226075.1 Solanum tuberosum
CTCTGATAACAACATGGATAGCATGCATCGCGTAAAAAGCATTAGAGGAGCTTGATGGACACAAAATCAAGAAGTACAATGTGTGGAAGGTCCATCTAAGTGAAGAGAAAGAAGAAAGAGGCCATATGTGCATTGGTCATCTCATAATTTCAAGAATTCACAAAAGAAGACAACCAAACAAGGCCCTTACCTCATTAAGGGTAAAATTGTCAAAGAAGTGTCTTCTTTATTTTGTTTTCAAGAATTCACAAAAGAAGTCAACCAAACAAGACCCTTACCTCATTAAGGGTAAAATTGTCAAATAAGTGTCTTTTATTTTGTTAGTATAAATAGTAGTCTCTTTTATTTTGGAAGACGGAGACTATATGGATTTTGAAGGTGAAATGAACAAACTCTTTCAAGAGTGTAGTTTAAGGGTGGAATCCCTTTAGGATAGCCTAGCTTAGTGTAGCTTAATCTAGATTAGTGATGGGTGGATTCTCATTGTTGATTTAGGACTTCTTTAACCTTGATTTCACTTGAGATTGCTCATTTGTGATTTTTCAATTTGAGTTGTTTCTTTTCGAATTCAAGTTTCTCTTCTTCCTTGGTTGATTGTTTATTCAATTGCCTTTCTTTCTTCTCTTCTCATCTCTTATTTCTCATCTATCTTACTTTTGTGTTGTTTCATTCCGCATTTGATTCCAATTGGTTTCATCCCCAATTGGAACCCTTATCAGCTACTACCGGAGTAATGAAATTGTTCATGTAGTAAGCCTAAAGAAAACTTTGAAGTTTTGAAAGAATTGAAAACAAAAATTATTATATTGAGACTATAAACTATGGAAATATTTAGTATCTTCAAATTAGTACAATCAAAGAGGATTATAAATATTTATGTAAAAAGATATCAAATTTTTCTTTTGTTTGTTGTATAGAATTATGGGCATGATGATGAAATCACATGAAAAAGTAAAATAGAAGTTACTAGAATAAATAAAAGTTGGCATGATCGGTTGGCCATTTCGATTCAAATATGATGCAAAAGTAATTCAGAATTCACATGGTTAGATGTTGAAGAAATAAAAGATATTTTATGAATTATCTTATGTTGCTTGTTCTCATAATAAAATGACCATTATAGCAGTCAAGGTTGGAATTGTTTCTTCTAAAAATTTGAAATATAAAAATGTGAATATTGGTCAGTTCACCTGCCATATGGATCGTTTGCAACTATATGATTCAAATAATAGCATTTATAAGATGGTCACATGTGCTTTGCTATAAACTTATAAATTGATTTTTGTAAGATTATTTACTTGAATTATTAATTAAGAACATAATTTAAACTACAAAATTATGTTGATAATGTTGTTAGGTTTAACAGAAATTGTATGTCTTCAATTATAGGTAAATTATTGGTTATAAGAAAAAAACTTTTAAATAAATTTTGATATAAGATGAGTTTATTTAACATGTAGCAACACATGTCAAGCCAACAAGATTTTTCCATCACAATTGGATTAAGGTCAGGAATCAAATATTTTTCATCTAAAATTTTTAATATGCGATATTTGATTAATTTCTCCACAAAAATGAATCCTCAATTGAGGTTGAACGTAAATGTTAAATTTTTCTAACATTAGGGGTGAGATCATTAGTAACTGAAAATTATGTGTATGAAGAATTATCTAGATCCTCGTTAAAATAAAATATAAACTGAAAGTTCAAGAAATAATTCATTTGCAAAAGGTTACAAATCAATCACCAAATCTATATGCTAACCGTATGTTATAATTTAACTATAAATGTTTAAATAAGAATTTCGTAAAGAACAAAGTCAATGATACACCTGTAACATTTTAGAACGATCGATTTCAAAAATAATACTCCTTATGCATTCAAAGAACGGATTTAAAAAATGATTCAAGAAAAAGAGGAGTAAATGATCAAGATGGTTAAAATAATGAGGCAAGTGCTTTATAAAAGCATTGTGACATAAATTTCATAAAATTTTGACAAAGAGTCGAGTATTTAAAAAGGATAAAAATAAACAAAATAAAGAGATTTATAGAAGTTAGGTCGTATTGAAATTGATGTCAAATAACTATCGAGGATGTCTCTGATATAATATAACACTCAACATTACAAATGAAAATAAGAATCTTGATTTCAAAAATATCAAATAGTGTGGACAAATAAATGATTGATCAAATAAAATACGCAATACAAATATATTTTATTCACTTAAAAAGTGATGTTTTGAACTTATAGTCTATAGATAAAGATATAATGTCAGTGGAGTACAAATAAATTATTGTGCAAAGAAAAAAACTGTAAGATAAAGTATAGCTTATGCTTTGAAGCATAAAGTTCTTTCCAAAAGTTTTGACATTATTAAATGGAAATAAATTATCTTGTAATGGGCGATTTGTTCAGCTGACAATAACTAAAATATTTGAATATGTATAATGAATAATCGGCATGTCTAGCTAGATAGTAAAGGTGTCACGATCCTAACCCGTCTTAAGTAACACCCACACTAATCCTCTGGTGGGAGAACAAACTATGAACTCAAAACTTAACCCGACTACCAATTAAGAGGTTAAGTCGTGATAAAAAATACTAAGAAAGCAATATTTAAATTAATTAAAAAGTTTAGTTCCCATAAACTCAAAATTCAGTAAAATCAATGCGAAGATAAATTCCTTAGAACCTAAAAGCCGTATATACCTAAACATCTAACAAGTTTAGAATTATGATGCAACAAAAAAAAAGCATAAGTTTAGAGTGATTAAGTTTGAATAATGAACTAAGAAGAAAAATAGGAATATGTAGCAGTCCAGAGGAAGAGGCTCGCCTTAGGACTCAGATAGCGGAGGTCTCACAGTTGAGATCACGAAGCAGCCGCCTGAAGATGTCATGTACTCAATAAAGGAAGAACAGGTGTAGTATCAGTACACAACGATAGTATATTGGTATGATCGTCGACTAATTCCAATATATTAATATTGACATGTAACCACAACTCAGTAAGCACATAATACACGATTAAAACAAAAGTACCACATAGTACGAAATCAATATGCATAACAAAAAAAATCATCACAACACAAGAAGTCAATTCGGTTCTCTCATGGAACCCACTCATATACATTGTTACTAAATCGACGTGGTATTCAATCCTAAGTTAGTGTGCCAACGTGATATGTGTTTCCATTTTACTGGTGTGGTACCCATTTCAAATGTTAGTGTACCGGTATGGTACCCGTTCCAACAACAATATGTGTCAGCATGAAATCGGATCCCAATCATTAATACACAACATAATCACAATCACAATGAACTACAATCAGACATGTATATTATTGTAGCATATTCATTGCATGTGATTAACAACATTATACATTTTACATTATGTCTTTCCAACTTTTCAAATCATATATCATGCATGCATTATTAATGACAGAGTTAACAAGCCCATATAAAATATACGAGAAACACAATAATCATCACCTACCTCGAATCAAATTGTGAAAATACTAAATAACTAAAGTTTTTCCTTTATTATAAACTTTGTCTTGTTCTTAGTCTAGCAAATAATAATAAATATAATAATCAATTCAAGATGACCTAATAATGCCCAGATTATAACCAAATAATAACTCTCATGCCAACTTCATGATCATTTTACGTAACAGGGGTTACTTCCACCATTAATTCAAGTAAAAAAAATTCTCCAAGATTAATAACCTAGATTATAAGAATTAAGAATCAAAATATAAGTTCGGGAAGTAATTAATTTGCATTTACCGTAGAATTGTTGTAGAAAATTGAAGACAACTGCTATAAATTTCCTTTTCCATTTATAAGAATGAAGTTGCGGGGGAATAAAAAAGGCTTGCTTTTGACGCCCCGCTGCCTCATCTCGTGGCTAGGAACATCTATGAGAAAATAGAAGGGTATTAGGACTTTTCCGCGCAACATCCTGACTAACCCCATTATACTGGTTCGACCTGTTATAGCAATGTCGCCATAACAGTCACTCGCTATAGCGGGAATTAATTCATCCCTTTATATTGATGTGACACCTGCTATAGAGGCTTGCACTAAGACAAAAACTCGTAAATCCTTCCCCCAAACATCAAGTTTACAACACCCTTTTGAATCTTGACGCTCTAAACCAACCTTTTCACGTCAATTCTGATTCTGGGAGTTTTACTCACCCAACTTTGTTCTGAAAGGCCCCATGAATTTCTTAATGTCTTAACTACTAGAAAACGCAATACAAATTTAGATATTCTACCCCATCCATTTTTGAATTTTTCTAGACCTCGTCTTTCTTACATTTTGTCTAAGACTGGTCTAGCCTAAGATTTTCCAGTCACTATCAAAAAATATTTCTGACAATTCTTCAACCCTTTCTTCCCCATAACATCCGGAAGGAATCGTTAAAGAAGGTTATATAAAAATCCTTGAAGCGTTTAAAGGTGCCTGAAATATAAAGCTTTAAAAATTCATACATGGATTAAATCAATCAAGAAAAAATAGATACAAAAAATGATCCTATTTGTCTTTGCATTTTAATAAGAAGGTCAGGATTTCATTTTTTTATAATAGCTATGTACATTGATGATTTGAATATCATTGACACTCTTAAAGAACTTTAAAAAATTGTTAAGTGTTTTGAAAACAAAATTTGAAATGAAAGATGTCGATAAGATAAACTTTTTGTAAGGTCTGTATATTGATATTTTGACAAATTAAATATTTTTCCATTAATCAACATACACATAACATTTTTTGAAGTTATTTTACATGAAAATCATATTCATTGAGTATCTCAATGATTGTGAAATCGCTTCATATAAATAAAAATTCATTTTGACCTTAAGAAAAGCCTATTGGTGATGAAGCTCCATATTTCATTGCAATTGGGACACTAATGTACCTTACTGATAATATTCGGTCGAATATTTATTTTAGAGTGAGTTTATTTACAAGATTCAGCTCATATCCAATGCGACGATATTGAAATGAAGTTAAGCTCATATTTAGATATTTTTGGAGAATCATTGTAACACCTCGCATTTGAAAAAGAGGAAAATTTTAGGTTTTCTAGAACTGGTATCTGTACCAACGGATCCACCGATGGACCGTAGGTTCACTTACGGGCCATAGGTAAGAACCGTAGGTGGCAAGTCAAATGATTTTTAAAAGTCAAGTTCCAATACTCTTTTTACGATTCACTAGGACGGTATGTCGTTCAATGTATGAGTCGTAGGTAGGTCTCGTAGGTGAGTCCCACACTTAATGAAATATTGAGGGCCAAAGTTGGAATTACGGTGGCCATGTACGGGCTGTAGGTTGATCAACAGAACGTACATGAGTCCCGTCGTTCGAGGGTCCAAAAACAAGTTCCTGAACCCCACTGACGGTTGACCAGGACGGTCCATAAATGGACTTAAGGATCATAGGTCCAACCGTCGATGATGGTCGTCAATTATATTTAAAGGGGATTTTAGGTATTTTCCTAATTATTCTAACCCAATACCTTGTCTTTTTACCTTCTACCATAGGCCCTATATAAACATTTTTACCCCCAAATTACTCAATTGAACTCACTCTCCTAATTTCTTAAAGTTGATCAAAGTTCTTCCCCAAATATTTCTCTATCTAAGGAAGAAGAAGAAGACCTAGGGTTCCATTCAACTCTCAATTCCCACCATAGATTTTGGGATTTGAACTCCAATGTTTGATAGTATTCACCTATGGGGCTCTTTCCTCCATAGATTTCCTAAAATCTCCAATTTTGTAAAGTTAGATTCCCCAATCAAATTAGGATTTTTATTCAATTGCCATGTGTTCCTTTCAATGTTGATCCAATTAATTATTTTATGTCTTTTTATGCATGAATTGAAGTAAGTGCATGTTTTAAGTTGAATCCTCATGAACCCATAAATGACCCATGATTTCTAAACTATAATGATATGATGTGGGCTTTGAATTATGAAGGATGAATTTATGAATATATGCATGTTTCTTTGTGAAATTGATGAAAATGATATAAGGTTGCTTTGAGAGTAAAGCATCAATGTATTTTTGTGGTGAAAGAATTTTCTCACATAAAGGATTCATAAGGTTGAAAGGTTTTATCACCTAAGATGAATCAAGTGAACGAGATATTCTAATGAATTCTAGCTTGGATTGGCTACTTGTTGTGCCTTCCATGGATGATAAGACAAGCGAATATTTCACATGTCCCTTAATGATAAGACAAGTCAAGACTAATGACTAATCCACGGGAATTATGCTTAGAACTGAGTGGACAAATGACGATTACCCATGTCCCATAACTATGTGACACCATAAGTTTGTCTTAGATAGACAATATCTAGTGGATCCACTTAAACTAGAAATGTATGGTTTGTACCTTGGCAAGTAAGGACATCTCTTTTCGGTGTGGGATAGACACTGAATTCCATGTTATAGCTCACATGGTCTATATGTCGGTTAATGGCAAATTTCCCACAATAATGAACTAAGGTTACTTCTAGAATATCTCAAGTATGTTTTAAAGATGTTTAGCTTGCAATTACCATGATTTTGACTTATGTTTTCAAACATGTTAGCTTGGTCATTGCATGTCATGTAAAGTCCTTTTTAGCATGATTTCATAACTCTTATGCATTGATATCATACATGGTACATTCTATGTACTAACCCATACTCTTGCCTACATTGTTTCCCCAAATGTAGGGTCAGACGCTCTGATTCCACATACTGGTGGCTAGTTGATACCTTGTAGCCATTGAATATTGGTGAGTCCTATGTTCCAAGGACCAAGATCCTTATTTCTTTATGTACTTTATTTAAAGATGGTGTATGTGATGTATGCTTACGTCCCAATCACTCTTTGATGTAATAGATGTATTTAAGACTATGTTAGACTTCCACTACTTTTTTCAAACTTTTATAATATAAAACTATATTTTTAACATCTTTAAATTATATTATCTTGTATGATGCATGCTAAGTAGCTTGTGTAGGGCCTCTCCGGGTGCTATACACCATGTCACGTGCAGGGGCTACTTTGGGTCGTGACAAACTTGGTATTCCGAGCACAAGGCTTAGAAAGGTCTTAGGAAGTCTCTATGCCACATCGAGTAGTGTCTTTTTCATGAGTGTGAAGCGCGCCACATTTATGAATAAGAAGCTATAACATGATTAGGAAACTTCATTTCTTTCATTACTTTAAAGTCGTGCAATAAAGTGTAACTCTATGTGTCCTTCTCTTAATCCCTATCTGATGCTTTTCAGGATATGGCCCCTCGAAGAGCATACATTTGGAGGAATGCAAATGAGAATGTGGAACGAGAAGCTCCTCCTCAAGCTCTTCAAGTTCAGGTCGACCCTTTGGCCGAGCAAGTGACTAATGTAGAGGTTAGGGCTGCTTTTCAAGTATGTTCCCAAGCCATGATGGCTCAATCCAATATGGAGGATGTAGTCCCCGTGAACCTAAATGTGGGTATGGAGCCAAGAAGAGTGAGGGACTTCACTAGAATGAATTCTTTGGAGTTTTATGGTTCCAAGGTTGAGAAGGATCATCAATAGTTCATTGATGAAGTTTATAAGGTGTTGATGATCATGAGAGTGACGCCGTTGGAAAAGGTAGAATTATCCGCTTATCAGCTTAATATTGTTGCTCAAGTTTGGTTCAACTAATGGAAAAGAGCAAGGGCGATTGTTATAGATCCTCTTGATTGGGAATATTTTAAAGTCGTTTTCCTTGATAGGCTCTTTCCTGTTGAGATGAGAAAGGCAAAGGTATTTGAATTCATCAACCTTCGTCAAGTAAATATAAGTGTGAAGGAATATGCTTTGAATTTCACACAATTTTCTAGGTATGCTTCTACTATGGCTGCCGATCCTAGGGCAATGATGCGTAAGTTCGTTTCGGGAGTTTCCAAGATGGTAGTCAAGGAATGTTGTACCGCCATTCTCATCAATGATATGGACATTTCTTGTCTAATGGTGCATGCTAAACAAATAGAAGAAGAGAAACTTCAAGAAAGATCTAGGGAAGCAAAGAAAGCAAGGACCAGTGATAGTGACTTTTCACATTCAAGGTCCGATGGACAGGACCATTCTAAGTTCCGACAAAGGTTTTACAGTAGAGGCTCCTCTAATTCTCATCCTAGATTCAACAAAGTTAAGGTGTCTAACCCTAAGTCTCCAGGAGGAAATGGTAGTGGATCTTCATTATCTGTGCTAAATGTGGAAGGAAGCATGATGGTAGATGTCTAGCTGGCTTTAATGCATGTTTTGGTTGTGGCAAGATGGATCATAAGATAAGGTATTATCCCTCAGTTGCTACGAATGAAGGATATAATCATCGACGGGCTCAACCTAACCCTTCATCAGGTTCTAGTGGGAGTCAGAAGAAAAACCGATCCTATGCACTCCAAACTCGTCATGAGCAAGAGACTTCTCCCGATGTGGTTACCGACATGTTGAAAGTCTTTCATCTTGATGTTTATGCGTTGCTTGATCCCGGTGCTAACTTGTCTTTTGTGATGCCATATGTGGTTGTGAGGTTTGATATTCTTCCAGATGTGTTGTTAGACCCTTTTTCTTTGTCTACTCTATTGGTGAATCTATTATGGCTAAGATAGTCTATAGAAATTATCCCGTCTCCTTATCCTATAGAGTCACTCATGTTAATCTTGTAGAGCTTGATATTTTAGATTTCGATGTTATCCTTGGTATGGATTGGTTTCATTGTTGTTAAGCTTCCATTTATTATAAAACCCGAGTGGTCAAGGTTCAGTTTCCAAATGAGCCTATCCTGAAGTGGAAAGGGGGAAATTTTATGCCGAAATATCAGTTTGTTTTTTGTCTTAAATCTAGGAAGATGATTTCTAAGGGTTTCATATACCACCTAGTTAGGAGGAGGGATGAGTATTCCGAAACCCCTACTCTTGAGTCAGTCCCCATTGTTAATGAGTTTCCGAAAGTGTTTCCCGATGATCTACCTGGTGTTCTTCCCAAAAGGGAAATAGAATTTGGTATTGACCTTCTCCCAGATACGCAACCCATCTCTATTCCTCCTTACCAAATGGCTCCGGCAAAACTTAAGGAATTAAAGAGCAATTGAAAGATTTTTTGGATAAGGGTTTCATCAAACTAAGTATCTCTCCATGGGATGCTCCAGTTTTGTTTGTTCAAAAGAAAGATAGTTCACTTCGTACGTGTATCGACAATCGTCAGTTGAACAAGGTTACCATAAATAATAAGTATCCTCTTCCAAGGATAGATGATTTGTTTGATCAACTACAAGGAGCAAGTTACTTTTCTAAGATTGACCTCCGGTTGGGTTACCACCAATTGAGGGTGAAAGAGGATGACGTATCAATCATGACTTTTCAAACTCTGTATGGTTATTATGAGATTTTGGTGATGTCTTTTGGCTTGAACAATGCCCCGGCCACATTCATGGATTTGACGAATAAGGTATTTAGACAATACCTTGATATGTTCTAATCATTTTTGTTGATGATATCTTGATCTATTCAAGGAGTGAAGATGAGCATATCGATAATTTGAGGATAGTGCTGCAAGTCCTCAAGAACCAACAACTCTTTGCGAAGTTTAGTATGTGCGAGTTTTGTTTAAGATCAATGGATTTTCTTGGTCACATTGTTTTCGGAAAGGGTATTGAGGTAGTTCCTAAGAAGACAAATGCGATTAAGAGTTGGCCTAGACCTCTATCCTTTTTAGATATTCAAAGTTTCTTGGGTTTGGCTAGTTACTATAGAAGGTTTATTGAAGGGTTTTCTTCAATTGCCTCTCCGTTGACGGCATTGATATAAAAGAAGGTTAAATTCTTATGGTCTAAGCATGTGAAAGGAGTTTTCAGGGATTGAAAGATAGATTTACTTCCGCTCCGGTGTTGACTTTACCAGAAGGAACCAATGGGTTTGTTTTTTATTGTGATGCTTCAAGAATTGGGTTAGGATGTGTCCTTATGGAAAATGGGAAAGTCATTGTCTATGCTTCAACACAACTTAAGATTCATGAAAATAAATATCCTACCCATGATTTAGAACTAGCAGCAGTTGTGTTTGCTTTAAAGATTTGGAGACATTACTTATACGTTATTCATGTTGATGTCTTTACCGATCACAAAAGTTTGCAATATGTGTTTAAATAGAAAGATCTGAATCTTTACCAAAGAAGGTGGCTTGAGTTACTAAAGAATTATGACATGAGTGTTCTCTATCACCGTGGAAAAGCGAATGTGGTGGTGGATGCTATTAGTCTGTTATCAATAGGTAGTGTTTCTTATATAAAGGATGGAAAGAAGGATTTGGTTTGAGATGTTCATGGATTTGCCCGATTGGGTGTTTGATTAGTTGATTCCACCAAAGCTGGTGTTATGGTTCACAATGGTTCTGAATTGTCTTTCGTGTCAGAAGTGAAAGCCAAGCAAGATCTTGACCCTATCTTGATTGAGTTAAAGGAACCGGTGCTTAAGAAATTCATTTGAGTCTTTCTCCCAAGGGGAGATGGTGTGCTTCGATATCAAGGTCATTTGTGTGTTCCCAATGTAAATGACTTGAGAGATAAAAACTTATTAGAAGCTCATAGTTCTCGATATTCCATTCACCAGGGAGCCACCAAGATATACCATGACTTTCGGGAGGTCTATTGGTGGAATGGGATGAAGAAGGATATTGCGGAATTTGTGGCTAAGTGTCCTAATTGTCAATAAGTGAAAGTTGAAAATCAAAAGCTGAGAGGTTTGTCCCAAAATACCAGTATTCCTACTTGTTGGGTTACCCCGCACCCGGTGACAACATGACTCGATTTGGGTTGTAGTAGACTATATGACAAAATTGGTTCATTTCATCCTCGTCAAGGTTTCTTATTCAGTGGAGGACTATGCTAAGTTGTACTTGAGATAAATGGTTAGGTTGCATGGAGTGCCCTTATCCATTATCTCCGATCGTGGTACCCAATTCACTTCTCAGTTTTGAAAATCTTTCCAAAATGGGCTTGGTACTCGTGTTAAGCTTAGTACGACCTTTCATCTACAAACCGATGGGCAAGCGGAGTGTACTATCCAAACTTTGGTAGATATGTTGAGAGCTTTTGTAATTGACTTCAAGGATAATTGGGATAATCATTTGCCTTTGACTGGATTTGCATATAACAATAGCTATCACTTAAGCATTGGTATGGCTCCATTTGAGGCTCTATATGGTAGGAGGTTTAGATCTCCTATAGGTTGGTTTGAGGTGGGTGAATTTGCTTTGATAGGTCCCGAATTGGTACATGAAGCTATGGAGAAAGTTCGGCTTATTAAGAAAGGTTTAAAACGACTCAAAGTTGAAAAAAGTCCTATGCCGGCGTAACAAGAAGAGATCTTGAGTTTGATATGGATGATTGGGTCTATTTGAAAATTTCACCCATGAAGGGTGTGAGGAGAATTGGGAAGAAAGGAAAACTTTGTCCCTGCTATGTGGGCCCATATATGATTTTGAGGCATATTAGTAAGGTTGCTTATGAACTTGACTTACCTAATGACTTGACATTGGTGCATTCAGTTTTCCATGTCTCCTTGTTGAAGAAATGTATTGGTGATCCGACATCAATAGTACCATTGGAGAGTCTTAGTATAACAGACAATCTTTCTTATGAAGAAGTTCCAGTTGAGATTTTTGGAATGGCAAGTTTGGAAGTTGAGAAATAAAGAAGTTGCTTCCATAAAGAATATTTGGAGGAATAAGTTAGTTGAGGGTACTACTTGGGTGGTCGAGGCTGATATGATATCCTGTTATCCTCATCTCTTTTCCTCCGTTCCTACTCTAGCTTGAGGTTTTTGGTTCCTCATGATTTACTCTTTTCAGTTCATGTGTCTTAGATATTCCCATGATTCCTCATTGATGCATATTCATGAAAAACTTGATTTTTGAGAAAATGAGTTAACTTTATTGACTTATCCATGTTTATGTGCATTTGAATATGAGTTGCATATAGACCTCATGAGATGGTGTTCTGAACATGCTTTAGCTTGGAGTAGATATTTCCTCATCGGATATGTGCATTTATGTGATTGCATTCATTTTGGGATTTTAGATCTAGTTCTTACACCCTTTATGATGTCTTCAGTTCCATTCGAGGACGAATGTTCTCAAGGGGTAGATATTGTAAGACCTCGAATTCAAAAAAAAGAAAAAATTTAGGTTTTCTAGAACTAGTGTCTGTACCGATGGACCGTAGGTATACTTGCAGGCCGTAGGTAGGTCTCATAGGTGAGTCCCAGATATATTGAAATTTTGAAGGCCAAAGTTGGACTTACAGTGGCCATGTACGGACTGTAGGTTGACTAACGGATCGTACATGGGTCCCGTCATTCGAGGGTCTAGAACCAAGTTCCTGAACCCCACCAACGGTTGACTAGGACGGTCTATAAATGGATTTACGGACCATAGGTCCGACCGTCGATGGGGTCAGCAATTATTTTTAAAGGGGTTTTTGGGTCTTTTCCTAATTATTCTAACCCAATACCATGTCGTTTTACATTCTACCCTAGGCCCTATTTAAATGTTTTTACCCCCATATTACCCAATTGAACTCATTCTCCTAATTTCTCAAAGTTGATCAAAGTTGTTCCCCAAATATTTCGCTCTTTAAGGAAGAAGAAGATGAAGAAGAGCTAGGGTTCCATTCAAGTCTCAATTCCCACCATACCTATTTGGCTTTGAACTCCAAGGTATGATAGTATTCACCTATGGAGTTCTTTCCTCCATAGAGTTCATAAAATCCCCAATTTTGTAAAGTTAAATTTCCCAATCAAATTATAGTTTTTATTCAATTGTCATGGGTTCCTTTCAATGTTGATCCAATTGATTGTTTTATGTCTTTTTATGAATGAATTGAAGTAATTGCATGTTTTAAGTTGAATCCCCATGAACCCATGCATGACCCATGATTTCTAAACTATGATGATATGACGTGGGTTTTGAACTATGAAAGATGAATTTACGAAGATATGCATGTTTCTTTGTGAAATTGAGGAAAATGATTTAAGGTTGCTTTGAGAGTAAAGCATCAATGTGTTGTTGTTGTGAAAGAATTTTATCACATAAATGATTCATAAGGTTGAAAGGTCTTCTCACCTAAGATGAATCAAGTTAAGGAGCTATTCTAATGAATTCTAGCTTGGATTGGCAAGCTGATGTACCTTCCATGGATGATAAGACAAGCGGCGATTACCCATTTCGCTTAATGATAAGACTAGTCAAGACTAATGACTAATCCGTGGGAATTAATGCTTAGCACCAAGTGGAAAAGTGGCAATTAACCATGTCCCATAACTATGTGCCACCATAGGTTTGTCGTAGATAGACATTAGCTAGTGGATCCACTTAAGCTAGAAGCTTATGGTTCTTACCTTGGCAAGTAAGGACATTTTTTTCGGTATGGGATAGACATCAGATTCCATGTTATAGATCACATGGTCTATATGTCGGTTAATGGAAAATTTCCTACAATAATAAACTAAGTTTACTTCTAGAAGTATCTCAAATGTGTTTTAAAGATGTTTAGCTTGCATTGACCATGATTTCGACTTATGTTTTCAAACATGTTATTTTACGATTTAGCTTTTTCATTGTGTGTCATGTAAAGTTCTTTTTAGCATGATTTCATAACTCTTATGTGTTGCTATCATACTTTGTACATTCTACGTACTAACACATACTTATTTCTGCATTGTTTCCCCAAATGTAGGGTCCGACGCTCCGATTCCGAATACTCGTGGCTAGTTGATACCTTGTAGAACTTGAAGATTGGTGAGTCCTCATGTTCCGAGGACTCAGATTCATTATTGATTTATGTCAATTATTTACGAATGTTGTATGTGATGTATGAATTACGTCCCAATCACTCTTTGATGTAATAGATGGCTTTGAGACTATGTTAGACTTCCGCCACTTTTTTGTCAAACTCTTATGATATAAAACTGTGTTTTGAGCATATTTAAATTCTATTATTTTGTATGATGCATGTTAAGTGACTTGTGTAGGGCCTCTCGGGGTCCTATATGCCATGTCACGTCTAGGGTGTACTTTGGATCATGACAATCATGGAAACAAGTTAATTTTATTTCAATGTCAGGAAGGATTGATTATACATATTCAGAGTATTTATTCGATCCGTATAAATCTCGATCTAAAATGGATTATTTGTTAACATGTGGAGGCATAACAATAACTTGTCATTAAACAAAGCAAATACTTGTAGTCACTTCTTAAAAAATAATCGTCATTCATGAAGCAAGTTCAGAGCCTGTTTGGTTAAAATCAATGACCCATTGAATTCAGAGAATGTGTAATTTGTTTTTGAAAAATAATATTTCAACCACTATGTACGAAGATAATACTTTATGTATAGCTCGATTGAAGGAGGATACATAAAGGACACCAGACAAAATCTGTTTCACTAAAAAATATTTTCACACATGATCTTCAACAAAATGGTGAGATAGAAGTTCAACAAATCTGTTCAAATGATGATCCTATTGATTTTTTCACTAAGATATCATTTAAATTAACATTTGAAAAGTTGAAATATAATATTGTAGTACATCATCCTTGAGATATCAAGTAAAGGTTTTATCGGGGGGAGGGGATAAAATATGCGTTGTACTAATTTTTTTTAACAATGAATTTGTCCCAATTGAATTTTTCTAGAACAATTTTAAATGAGGCAGCACTCAAGGTGTATTATGAGATATGTGTACTCTTTTTTCCACTAGCCTTTCTCACTAAAAATTTTCCCAGTAAGATTTTAATGAGATAAATTATATATGGACATCCAAGGGGGGGTGTTATAAATCGAGATAAATTATATATGGACATCCAAGGGGAAGTGTTATAAATCAATTGAATTAGTGGATTGTCCATTTTCTTAATGCATGAACTTGATACATTCATGTAGACATATTTCCTAGGTTTCATGAATCAATTTGGAGAATAAATATCTATTAATTATTACATCTAATATCATGACCCGAGCCTACACCCTGGACATGGCTGACACTCGAGAATCATTGTTGGTCCTCAAGAGAACCCTCATTCTAGCTGACTACAACCGAAAAACTAACTCAGGCATACAAAGCCATCAAACTGAAATAAATGCTAAATCAAAAGTGTATTAAATTCTCAAAACTCTCTAAATATACTGAGTATTAAACATAAGTTTTAGAGAAAACCTATAGAACTGAAAGACTCTCTAAAACTGTCTATCTATGAAGCCTCGACTGTATAAAGATGAGCATCGAAAAAAGACCCACAACTTCTCAAACACTAATACTAATAACTCGCAAAACTGAAGTCCTCCGGAAGTAAGGAGATCTCACTCAAAAGTTAACGAGCGGATGAAGTGAGATCAACACACTTTTGTTGAGGATCCTAAGTGCCTATATATGCATAATTGAAAGATGCAAGTCAAATGACATCAGTACATTAAATGTACGAGTATGTAATATAGCCAAAACGAAATAACTGATTGAAAGGACTACAATAGATATAGCCTAAACATAACTGAATGTAAAGTATTAAAGAACTTAAATCATTTAAAATTGATAAAAAAAATTTACTCATATCTGAAATTCAACATAATAAGTGATATAGTAAAAATATACCTTAAACTTATTTGAGAGATTCTTTAACCGACAACCATCACTATGAGCTACGTGATGATACAATGTCTCACCCATTCTGCCAGAACTGTCATATACCATGCCGGGGTATAGAACCTCTCAACTAAGTAGATCCACTAAGAAATAATGATTCATCTAAAAAGTATGATCCTTTACCTATGTTGGAAGACATGGTTTATGAGGATTTTGAGTTGTCTGAACTCATCCCCATATGAGTGCTCAATACTACTCCCAAAATATATACTCATGCTCAAATGTATAAAGTATACTCTTTCTCTGTTTTGAGGTAATTACTCAAAATATCTTCTTAAAAGAGGTTACTGCTATGAAATATCTCTAAATTCAGAACTCATTTAGAAATCAAAGTTTCTCTTTTCTCAATGTAATAAAATGATATATTTGGGACTTCTTAGTTCCCTTATACTCTTTCCCAAATTATTTTTCAAACTCTTTCTCAAGATTCCACTTTGCTTTCTCAGAACTCAAATTGAAATAATTATAATTGTTTAAAAGATTCTCAATAAGAACTCAATGAATATTCAGAGTTGTGGTTTATGCTGAAAAATAGACATGAATAATCAACTCAATAAATCTCAAGGCACAATATATAACAATTCAATAATTAGGAATAGAAATTCAATAATAAGGAACTCAAGAACTCATAACTCAACATCAACTCATCTCAAGAATACTCAAATCTAGGGATAGAACCATAGATTACTCTTTTACTGATTTTAAAGTAGATATAGGGCGTGAGTACAAACTAGTCCAATATTATGATAGCCTTACATACCTTATTATGAAGCTATTAGATTGAAAACTTTGGTGGGGACTTCATTTATTTTGAGATTGAGGAAGTATATTAGCTTTCTTGGAGGAAATCTTTTAGCTTAGAATCTTGGGGCTTGATCTTGAGAGAAGAAACTCTTTTATGAATCTCTTAGAGTGGAAGAACTTGGGAAAAATCTTGGATGGGAAGTTTTTCTTTGTATCTTGAATTTTTGATTTGAAGGTTTTAGGGTTCTTGATGGAGAAGAGGAACCTTAGGTAAGTTTTAAGAAAATTTCTAAATACTTGAATGCTTATATTGATGATTTTGAGATGAAAACTAGTTAGTTGAATGATATACTAAGTTAAATCAATCAAAAACAGCTTAGAATAGGGTTAACAAGCTTGGGAAAGGACCAAAATAATCCTAGAACACGTGCTGAAAGTTGCTGGAAAAAAAAGTACAGCAAGCCTTCATGGAATGGTATACCATTCGTGGAAATTTCGACCGTCCGTAGGTCAAGTCGTAGAACATCGACTTCCTGAGAGGGATTCACTAAAATGGGCATAACCTCTTATTCCGAACTCGGAATGAGGCAAACTTGGTGGAGTTGGAAGGACTCATAGACCTTTAATTTGATAAGTCATAGGCCACCTAATTCATTATATTCTGAGAGATATGATCGTTTGAAGTTGACTCAAATATAATCTTATATCAAAACTTAATCGTTAAGGAAGCTTTCAACTCAACTTTATGCTACGATATTCTTGTGACCTTAATACATCTCCAAAATTATTTCCACACTAAAGAATTGACCTTAACACCTAAGCACAATTTAAGAGTAACCCGATACGATGTTATACGTAAATGAAGAATGGTTCGGTCTTAGCTTAGATTTTTTTTGGGGGTGTTACATCTAATATGATAACTTTGGTGTATTTTCTCAACCTCTAAATAGAATTTTCATTCACCATTTTTAAAGACACTTAATGAGCATAACAACCGTATTGTTCTGATGGAGAGAAGAACATATAATTAGCTTTTCGAGAAATTTTCAAACAAACATTTGATAATCTCTACATTCTACTCTCAATGTCTCTTGTCTATATTTCTTATTTCACATTGCTCATAGTTGTGTTGGCTTAACAGGGTCAAATGTGGATATTCATATTTGTCCATATTTAACAATTAATTTGTAACTCATAATTACTTTTTTGCATAATTCTTTTTAATTTTAATTAAATAACCTCTTGTCAGGTACCAGTAGTTACAATAGTAAAGGGGGGCTGAACTGTGGACCGACCTCGATCAGCTTCACTCAAACCTCAAGGATCAGCGGAGCTTATAAACCCCTCATAAATAGACTTAATTTTTTTTTAACTCAAACATACTCAAACTGCAGGTTGTAATATGATATACTTAAAATCGGACTTATATATCATTTAGTTTTTTTAAAAAACAAAATATTACATAGATATAGTATTTAAGACCTTAATCTGTAATACATGAATCTATTATCCTTTTAGTTACAAAATATAAATTTTAATTACAGAACACAACAAATTGATTGACACATTTTTTTGGTGGATTTTAGAAATTTGGAGTTGACTTTTTGAGAGTGACAATTTATTATTTAATTTCTAAAATTTCCCCAGCATTCACATTTGGGAAACATTACTATGGTAAAAAATAATTTTTTTTCCTCTTTTTCACTTTAATTTTAAAATAATTTTTTTTTCTCTTTTTCACTTTAATTTTTTTAATTTTGGGGCTGATGTAATTTTTTCTCTCTCTTCAAGCATATTTTGTCCTTGTTCCACCCTTGCCATACACCATTACTTTTTTTGGTGGAAAAAATATTGCTTCTTACATAATTTTATATAATATTTTTCTATCTTTAATTTTTTTAATATACCATTGTTCGAGTTAGATCGAATAATACATTGAATACTTATTTTATGATTTTTTGTTAAATTTTTCAATTTATAAATTTTATTGAGTAATTAATTTTCTTATTAATTTATTTTTCGAGAGTATACGAAATTATCATTTACTTGAATATATATAAAAAAAATTATGTACATTGTGGTGTATAGTTGGTGTACAACATCTATTCCACCATAAGGATGACTTACATTAACAATTGTTCTATTGTATACCATAGAATATTCTTAACAAGCCCTAGCTTACGAAATGAGTCTAAAAACTGAAATGACTGAAAAGAACAAGAACTCATAATATGTGATCATACCCTCAAACCATGAGGACTAACCACAAGCTAAGAACATATGATCAATCCACTAGCCATCCACTAGCCACAACCGGATGGAGGAATGTCAGAACCTATATTATGAGATAATATAGGCACAAGAGATGTATGCGTCATTACTCAAAATATATTGAATATGGGTAAAATGCACAAGTACAACCATGAAGCATGCCAAGTCTGAAAACATGATAATGAATGACCAAGTAAAAACATATCAAATCTAATAAGCTGAATTCATAAGACGTAAAACAAGGTCAATGCAATATTCAAAAATCATAACATAAGCTTAAATCATAGTCTTTTGAGGAAATCTTAAACTGTTGAGAAAACCATATTTCTTTGTGGGAGATATCATTAACCGACATAAACCATGTGAACTATAACATTGAGTCCAGTGTATTACTCCCACACCGAAAAAAGAGTGTCCTACTTTCCAAGGTAAGGATCATGTTTCATAAGTTTGGTGGATCAACTAGCTAATGTCTTTCTAAAAAAAAGTCCTACAGGAACACGTAGGTATGAGACAAGGGGATTGCTACTAAAGAACTCCGCCTCTACTATTGGGTGAGCTGACATCCCAAAGTCTAGTCGGCACTAAGTAAACTCCTAACGGAAGCGCACATAATCATATCATAAAAATAATACTTGAAATAGTAAGAATCTAGTATACCAATTCAATCATACACTTCATATCATAGAAAACCTTATTTAAAAATCATGATTTCATATCATACTCATAAAGACACTATCAAAAACATCTATATCATGATCATCTTTTCATAGTGAGAATGCTTCATTTGGAAGTAACCTTTTTCATAAAACACGTTGACACTTTATCTAAAAGCATCCTTGATTCATAAATTCCTGAATTCATAATGCATGCATAATCTCAAAACTTAGTTCATAATCATAAAGTATTCATATAACAAGGGTTCACATGAATATCATTGAAAAACATGTAATTATGATCAAATCATGTATAATAAGATCAATTATGAAAAACAAACTAAATTACAATTGAATCCATAAGAAATCATCCAAACCCTATAATTTGGATTGATATCATAGGAGAGAAATAGAGGATTCCTTGGGACTCAATGGACGGAAAAGGATCTATTGATGAATTTTCCACATACTTTGATAAACCCTAACCTTGGAACTGAAAGAGGAGACTTGAACTTGAAGAGCCCTAGAAATCACCTTGAGAGAACCATTGGCAAAGAAAACTTGAGAGGTTTTGGGGTTTTGAGAGAATGAGAGGGAATGTGATAATTTTACTATAAAATCAGTTATAGGCTAAGGAATAGTCTATAAACATTGTAGTTTAGGAATTAAAAGTGTAGGAACAGAATCAAATACTCCTAAAAATATTTGTTGGAGTGCCCTACAAACCCATGTACGGACCGTATAACGGACTACGAATCATACTGGTCATCTTAAGACCATATTACTTGAGACCCAAAATTCTAGACTTAACCATGGACACCCTTCTACAAGCCGTAAAGTATTCCACAATCCTTCAATCCTCTCATAGTTCTCGAGCCCAAAAATCCTTCGATGTTCGAGATGCCAATCACGAACTAAGGACTATAGACTGTATAACTTTATATGAGACATACTCTTCATCCGTAGATCCAAGTCATCAAGTTTTGCCAAGTTTGGAGCCACAACCACAAGCCTCGTCTACGACCCGTACAAGAGTATATGGGTCGTCTTGTTGGTCCGTAGAAACCCATCAGAAACTTGAAAATTTTCCAAATTTTCCACACTCAAACCAGAGCTAGTTCCTACGGCCCGTACAACCTTCTACGAACCGAAAAAAGGCTCATGAAACTAGTGCACCAACAATCTTTCTGCACTTCACTTTCCAACTCAACTTTCCAACTTTCAAGTGTTATAATAATATAACCCCTTCTATCACATTGAGAATTTTCAAAAATAAGTTGTAATGACCCCCTAGGTCATTTATTTATTTATGCCTTCTATTTGTAATTTAGAGCGTTCCTATAGCAACCCTTTTTTGGGACTGACAACGGTCAAGTGGTCATTCGTTTGATTTTTATGCGAATATTTATGTTTTGGAGCTTTCGAACCTTGAATGGTCATTTTTTATTAAAAAATAAAAATCAGAAAGATGACTTTAGAATCCAATTCTCAAAATTTCATCAGCTCCAAAATGGTCATTTTAGGCTAGTAGCGTGGTCGACATGGCTCCCAAGGCTTTTAGTGCGATTAGGCGTTTTAAGTTTCAAGTTATGGCCTACGTTTGACCTTGGTTAACATTTTTGGTAAACGTGCTCGGATAAAAATTCTGTCAGTTCGGTTAGCTCCAAAATATCGAGTTTGGTCTAGAACGACCCTTCGTGCGGATCTTAAGGCTCCCAGGCTAATTCTGAGACTCCTTGTGGATTTTGACATAAAATAGAGTTTGGGTGTGAGACCCACTATTTACTGAAACGACCTCATATGGAAATTTTGATAGCTCTTTTGTGTCTGGAATATTGACTTCGGTAGGGTAGTATATCTCATTTGCAGCAAATTCTGAACACCCCATCGGAGATTTCAAGTTGCCAAAAACTAAGTTGATATGCATCAGCCAGTGCATGCCAAAATGGCCTTCACGTTTGCGGACCCTGGTTGTATTAGTTAAGCTCAGGCAACCTGGTGACCATATTCACGAGGTTTAGTCGTGATCACGGGGCCCACGTTCACGGTGACCCATTTTCCTCTTGGCCGCGATCGCGGGGTTTTTGCCTCGTTTGCGGGGCCCCACCGCGGTCCTGAAGAGAAGATTTGTTTGGTTTTTTAAATAAGACCAGCCCTCGATAAGCAACCATTATTAAACTTTAAAAGGGGATTTCTCCTTTGTTATAGCTTATAATTGAGTGATTCAAAGTCCTCTGCATCTAGGATTGTTTTGGCTATGTATATGGGTTATCTAAAGTCAATGGTGAACCTTTGTTTGAGGTACAATCACATTTTATCAGGCTCTCTTAGCTCTTTTGATGCTTTTAAATTGTGATAATTTGCATGTTGGTTTTATAGTTGTTCTGAGCCTTGAATTGTGTTCCATTTTGGAGCACAAGTTTGGGGGGAGGGGGTAATATTTTAGACCTTTTGATAAAGTCAATTCTGGAAATTCTGTTGCAGGTCCCATAATTCCCTTTTGACTCCAAAATTGGGCCGTTTATGTTCTTTTGGGTTTTGAAAAGACTGTATTGATGTTTTGATCCTAGTTTTGTTAACATGGATGTGTTCTGAGGCCGTTGGGAAAGGAAAGCTATAAAACAGTGTTTTGGGGTGTGCGCGGTCAGCCTAAAGGTAGGCTACCACTTTCCTTCTTTTAGATTGAGCTTGAATGTGTGAATACATGTTGATTAGAGTGAATTGGGGGCGGGTACCTTGTTGTTCTTATTTCCTTTCTTAGATACCATGTCTTAGGCTTGATCGACATCATTTTGGTTGTAGTCCCATGTACGTCGAGGTTATGCACTTACTTCTACCTTGTGAATTGACATGTATGTTTATGTTATGGTATATTTGAGCATGTTTGGCCTTATTCTAGTATTAGACTAGTGTTTGCCTTAGACTTAGTATACTTGTGGCCCGTAGGCCTTATTTCTTCTTCGACGTTGTTTCAGACAACTTAGCTCTTTCTAGATTGGAGTAGCAGACTTGAGTCTGATAGAATGAACCTTATTTTAGGCGGTGACTCAGCTTCTACGACCCATTACGATACTGAAAGTTCTGTGATTTCCTGGGTAACTTGGGATTGGAGTGGTTTAGGCTTGGAGTCTTGTATTAATTACTTGTGAGTGGACTTCATCCCACAATGGTACTGTTGATTGATTGTGATGAAATCCTTTTTAAAGTCGACACCCTCCAGGTTTACTTTTGCTAGTTAGGCGGTTGACTCCCCTAGGTGTTTACAGGCTGGTTGGGCGGCCCCATTATTAGTTACTTCCGGTTTGAGGTAAATGCTCAATGTTCAAGGATGTTTCATCTTATTCAAGGCTGATGTTCACGGTTCGAGGCCATTACTTTTGATTTGAGGCCAATGCTTATAGTTTGAGGCCATTACTTTCGATTTGAGGCTAATGGTCATCGTATGAGACTGTTACTTCTGGTTTAAGACTGATGCTTATTGTTTGAGGTCATTACCTCTGGTTAGAGGACACCCGTTAGGGTTTGAGGCCCATTTTATGCTTCTTGGATCTGGTTTCTCTGTACTTCATTTTTGTAGTTTAGATATTATGTGTACCTGTCGGGCTTATAAGAGGCGTTTGGGTTTTAATTAAACTTGCGGACGAATGTACCTTGTGGGATTATGGGATTTACTTAGGTTTAGTTTAGTTATTCTTAGTTGTACTTCTGCTACGCTCATGTGCTTTGTTTAAAATTTGTTCCGACCTTTGTTTTTGTCTAGATTTTATCTTTTCATATTTTCTTTACTCTTCTTTCTATGTTGGCCTATGATTCCTACTGAATACCTTTTTTTTGGTACTCATGCTACACTTTGCATCTGTTTTGTGATGCAGGTCTCTGTTTCAGCTACCTGCGGTGATCGTTAGTGTCAGGGACAATTTTTTTATCAGAGGCAAGGGTGAGCACTTGTCGTTTTGGAGTTGCATGTCTCCTTTTATATGGTATAGCTAGTCGTTTGTATTTTGAGACAAACTTTGATTTTGGTCCATTTTGAGACTTGTACACTCTTGTTAGAGCAACTCTGTACCAGTGACTTCCAGGTTCTGGGAGATATTTCATTGTATATTGTTTTGGTTTGCTTCTGCTCTTATCTTGCTATGTTGTTTAGATTATTGCTTCAACTTATTTCTACACTTATACTCATTACTTGTCGTTTTGGGTTACAAATTGACTTACCTACTAGTGGATTATAGTAGGTGCTATCATGACTCGAGGGATCAGGTCATGACTCGAGGGATCAGGTCATGACAAGTTTTTATCATAGCCTTAATTTCATCCGTCTCACTCTTACAGAGCTAATACCTAGTAGACTCATGCAGAATAGTGAGGAAACGTTTGTATCCTATCTTTGAGAGGTTACAAGGTGTCGTTAGGATCTCTCTATTTTGTATCACTTTCGTGCAGTGTGTGTGTTATAGGTTTCATAAAATCTCTCTTATTTCACTCTTTTTGCAGGATGACATGTATCCGCCGAGTGGCAACTTGAGGTAGGGGTCGACCTTAGAGAGAGAGAGAGGGATCTAGAGCAAGTAACATACCCTCAATAAACCCAATTTAAATATAGTCGATGGGGCTAGGACCAACCCAACCGCCACCCAGGCCAACTATGGCTCTATACCTTCAGACAACCATCACACATCTTTTGACTGTACTTGGGGGGAATGCAACAGGCCCCAGCTGCAGCCACAGTTTCACCTGCACCAGCACCGCGATGTTAGCCTGCATCAGAGGCACCTCAAGTCCAGGTACCACCTAGGGGTGCCCAAACCGTGATTGCGGCTGGAGCTTTGACGCTAGAGGAACACAAGTTGCTCGGAGTATTTCTCAGAGTTTTACCTCTGAGGTTTTCGAGGGCTTTGGGTGAGAATTCCCATGAGTTTCTTACTACTTGCCGTGAGCTACTAAATACATTAGGTCTAGTGGAGTTGAGAGGAAATGATTTCACTGCTTATCAGCTAGATGGTCCAGCCAGACAGTAGTGGCGTACTTTTATAGTTACCTGGCCAATCGGGTCTCTTCCGGTCACTTAGACCAAGGTTTTTTAGGCCATTTGGCTAGGTTCATCCCCCGCAGTTTAGAGATCACCCTCGAGATTAGTTCTCCATGTTCGACCACAACTCTATGAACATGTATGAGTATGAGGTGAGGTTCCTCGAGTTATTCTGCCACGCTACTATAAACCTATCTACTGAACATGAGAGAGTTTTGTGCTTTGTCCGTGGTTTCAGACTCCAATTGGAGATTGAGACCTAGGCTATGGTCTCCGCAGGCCACTCATTTCTTGATGTAATTGACCATGCTTGTACTATTGAGAGGCTTCGTTGTGAGGCCCATAGGGGAAGAGACAAAAAAATTTGGTATGAGGGTAGTTATAGTGGTCCTGTTCTAGGTAGAGGGACTCCTATGATAGGCCCAGTCAGCGATTTCAGTAAGGTCAATCCCACTGACCTTTTCAGGCATCACTTCAGGCTTCAAAAAGTGACTGCATAGAAGGAGTGATGCCAGCTCAAGTCAGAGTCAAGATGGGTCTCAGTCATGTGCTTCAGGCCGTGATGGTCGTTCTTCTGTAATCTGATCATCTCTATATTGTTTTGAGTGTGCGGAGATTCAGAAGGTGTTGATAGACTCTCAGGGTTCGCAGTATTTAATTCATCTGGGTGTAACCAAAATGTAGCGGGTCTTGAGGAAACTTTATTGATGGCCAAGGATGAAGAGGGGCATAGTGAAATATGTTTCTAAGTGTCAGAATTGCCAACAAGTAATGTATGAGCAACAAAGGTCTGCAAGATTTCTTTAGAGAATGTCCATTCGTGAGTACAGGCGAGAAATTATTTCCATGTACTTCGTGGTGAGACTCCTTTAAGATCTTGGGGAAGTATGACACAATCTGGATCATTATTGAAAGGTTGACTAAATAAGCCCATTTCATTCTGGTTAGAGTAGATTACAACTCTCAACAGTTCACTAAGATTTATGTCAAGGAATAGTAACATTGCACGGTGTTCCCTTTTTTAATTATTTCAGATAGAGGCACTGAGTTTACTTCTAAGTTCTGGGGAAAACTACATGAAAAGTTAGGCACCAAACTTACTTTCAACACAACCTTCCACCCTCAAACAAATGGTCAGTCAGAGAGGATAACTTTGGTGTTGGAAGACACGTTAAGAATATGTGTGATTGACTTTGAAGGCCATGAAAATCAATTATTACCATTATGTGAATTCTCTTACAACAACATTTATCACTCTAGTATAGATATGACACCATTTGAGGCACTTTATAGAAGGGGATGTAGATCGCCTATAGGGTGGTTCGAGGCAAGCGATGCGAAGCCTTTGGGAGTTGACTTGGTAAGAGAGGATCAAACAAAGGTGAGAGGTATCCAGACCAAGATGTTGGCCACCTAAAGTACACGAAAGGAGTATGCATATGGTAAGGTAAGACACATGATATTTCAGGTTGGTGAACAGCTTCCACTGAAGGTGACGCCAATTAAAAGGATTTTTTTAGGAGATTTCTGAGTTTCTATCTCGTGTCAGCCTCTATAGCGAGGGTGATTAATTCATGTTAAAGCAAGTTATCCCATGATGGGACACCACTATAGTGGGTTGAACCCACTATAATGGGGTTAGTCACAGTAAATGCAGAAAATACCCCCCAAAACCACCCATTATTGTCCAAGAGCATTTTGGGAATAGAAAGGACGACCTTGGGCATTCTTCTCCAAATTACCACCAATTCCATCTATAAAGGTAAGTAATTCACTCTCCTACTCTAGTTTTTTATTCTTAGGCCTTAGAATCCTTGGTGGGTGACTTTAGGGGAGGAATTGACTTGAATTAATGGTGAAAACACCATGGTTTGAGTGCAACAATCATGAAACTGGCCTGAAGTTGGGATTTACTTATAACCTGGTATAATTAGGCCATGATAGGTTAATTTTATATTATATTGTTACTTGTAGACCAAGAACATGCCAGGATTCATAACAAGGGGAAGGATTTGGTTCAATAGATCTCTCAAGACTTGATTCGAGGTAAGTAATGTTTGTTTTTTTTGTCCAAGTTATGTTATGTATGCATGATAATTGTCTCTACAGTGGAACCTGTACAATGCATGTTGGAGAAAATATAAGAGTTGAATGTGAAATAATGATATGTTGAGAATCTCATTTTCATGCAATGAAGGTGTTTGTTTACTTGTATTTACCAGTGTGATTGTGATTGTGATTGTGATTGTGTTTATATGACTATCAGTTAGCTAGGGTACTACACTTGGTACATGATATATCTTGATTGGATCGGATACCATGTTCGGTACATATTATCAGTTGGTTCGAGTACCATACTTGATATGAGATATCTTTCGGTTGGCTCGGGTACCACACCTTGTACAAGATATTATTGATTGGCTCGGGTACTATACTTGGTATGGAATAATGTTGGTTGGTTCGGGTACCACCCCTGAAACATGTTTGACTATTCTCTTATATGTTGGTTCCTTGAGTTAACCAGACTTGTTTGTGATCATATGGAACATGGTTCATCTAAATTTTAAGTCAAGATTGGTGACTGAGAGTCTTGTTGTACTGCTTACTTGGTTGACTATGTGCTAGTTCTTACTATGTTTAGTTATGTGGTTACATTTATATCTTTGGAGTTGGACAATGATCCTATCAGTACACTATGGTCTGTCTACTGATATTGTACTTGCACTTTCTTTGTTGAGTATAAGACTTATTTAGGTGGCTGCTTTGCAACCTCAATGGTGATTTCCACATCATCTAAATCCAAGGTGAGCTACTTCCACTGAGCTGCCGCTGATTCATCATCTATTCGAACTTAAACTTTGGATTTGTTTTCCTTGTTTTGGGGGTTACATCCCCTTATTCTAGACTATGTAGAGTTTTGGTACATGATTTTCTAATTAAGGGAATATTTTCACAAGTGTTTTCATACCTTAATTTTTAATATTATGAATCTTGATTTCTTTTGCTTAAACTATTATTTTAGTTGTGGAGTTAATTACCAGTTGGTTGGTAGCTTGTTCTCCCATCCGAATTTTTAGTGTGGGTGATACTCACAGTTGGGCGGGATAGTGACATTTTTGGTGCGAAATTGAATTTTGCAGAGGATGATCATATATTGGAGTGCGTCGGAGAAGTCATCTACGATGAGGTTGGATGGAGAATAAGAAAGATAAGAGAAGAAATGAAATAATTTTAGCTTTTAAAAATAAATATATGCTATAGACTATAATAAAAATGAATCAAATAATAATTAAAAAAAATCTAAAAGAATATATTTATGTAACAAAATCAAAAAATGTATTAAGCCCCCGACCTCATATTCCAGTGAAGGAGTGGAGGAAAAAAAGAGAGAGGTTCAAACCATTGATAAATAGCTCAAAAGAGAAGTAAAAGAGTAACGTAAATTTCATAACTTAATTTCTAGATTTGATTTGTAAATTTTATGACTATTGTTTTGATATTGAGAGTTTAAAGAGTAGAGGAATATGTTAAATTCTCAAAAATTAGAAATAAAAAAGGCTATAAAAAATTACTCCCTCCATTTCATATTAATTGAATTGTTGCGACATTTTTCATTTTTCAAATTAACTTAATTGTTTAATTTGCAAGACTACTTTTAGAATGTTTTTCCAATTTTACCCTTCATTAGTTAGTATTGAAATTAGTTATTAATTAATATTTAGTTCTTTTAATCATAATTTTGATAATAATTAATAAGGGTAAAAATGGAACATTAATCCTAATTTATGTCTTAATCTTCTTTTCTTAAAGGGTGTGAAACACCTCAACAATTCAATTAATTTGAAATGGAGGGAGTATTTTTTTAATCCATCACTAGCTAAAAATGGATACCTTGTGCGAAATCATGATATGAATAATTGAAATTGTGACTGGTTATCACTTGAATTTATTAGAATTCAAAATTTATGTATGGTAATTAAAAAGTTTGTATTGACTTATAGATATTGAGTTTAAGGATGGTGTGAATGGGAAATAGGAATGAATGAGAAATTGGGAAATGTTGGGGAACCAATTTGGAGGGAAAATGAAAAGTCATTTCTCCCATATAGGTAGAAGAAAGGAAAAGGTTTGTCCTTATATTAGGAAACACTACCTTTAGCTCTTAAAGGGTTAAGTAGAAGGTGCCCCCTCGTGCCTTCGTCGCCACTCGGCCTCGGCTTTGACTTCGGACTGAAAAGCAATCCTCCTAAGAAGAAGTCATGGGAAACTGGTTCAATTGTGGAAAACGTTGTCATAAGGCTATTGAATGTCAGGTTAATAAGAAGGACAAGAAGAAGAATCAACCAAATTTGGCTAAATCCAAAGAAGAGATGGGCAATCTCTATGCAATACTTTAATAATGCAACTTGGTTGGAAATCCAAGAGAATGGTGGATAGATTCTGGTGCCTCATGTCATGTTTATGCCAATAAAGACTCATTTGCATCATATGCTCCAGCCCCAGTAGATGAGAAGTTATTCATGGAAAACTCTGCTGCAAAGGTTGAAGAAATTGACAAGATTTACTTAAAGATGACCTCGGTCAAGGTGGTGACTTTAAACAGAGTCTCAGTTCTGACCAAGAATGGATTCAAGTGTGTATTTATTTCTGATAGAGTTATAGTGAGTAAGAATGAAATGTATGTAGAAAAAGGTTACCTCACTGAGGGCCTCTTAACAATGTAATTGTAGTTGATATGAATAAAAATTCTACTTCTTCTTACTTGCTTTAGTCAAAATGGTTATGGTATGAGCATTTGAGACAAGTCAATTACAAAACCTTGAGAAAACTAATTAACTTAAATGTTTTGCCTAATTTTGTATGCAATAAATTAAAATATCAAGTATGTGTTGAATCTAAGTATGCTAAGCATTCTTATAAATTTACTGAAAGGAACTCATACCCCTTAGGACTGATTCACATTGACATTTGTGATATGAAGTCAACACCATCTCATGGTGGGGAAAAGTATTTTATAACTTTTATTGACGATTGCACTAGATACTGTTATGTCTATTTGCTAAATGGTAAGGATGAAGCAATAAATGTATTTAGGCAATATAAAACTGAAGGTTCAAAATCAGTTAGATAAAAAAATAAAAATGATTAGAAGTGATATAGGCGGAGAATATGAATCTCCGTTTGCAAATATATGTTTGGAGAATAGAATCATCCATCAAACTACTGCTTCTTACTCTCCTCAATCTAATGGAATTACGGAAAGGAAAAACCAAACTTTAAAGGAAATGATGAATGTTTTACTTATAAGTTTAGGTTTACCACAAAACTTGTGAGGGGAAGCTATCCTTACAGCAAATCAAATACTTAATAGAGTTCCTCACAGCAAGATACATGTTATTCCATATGAAAAGTGAAAAGGTAGAAAACCCAACTTGAAATATTTCAAAGTGTGGGGGTGTCTAGCCAAAGTCAAAGTTCCTATACCTAAGAGGGTAAAAATAGGACCTAAGACTGTGGACCGTGTATTCAAGGTATATGCCACAAATAGTAAAACATGTCAATTTTTGGTTCATAAGTCCAAACATCCAAATATTCATGACAATGTGGTAATGAAATCAGATAATGTTGAATTCTTTGAACATATCTATCCGTATAAAACTAGACACGAGTTATCTTGTAATGGGTCTAAACGACCTCGAGAAGAACCAAAAGAGAATGTGCCTATGAAGAGAGTCTAAGGCGTTCTAAATGTCAAAAGACATATATTTCATTTGGGTCTAATTTTGTAACATTCCTTCATGAAAATGAGCTTCAAACATTCAACAAAGCTATGTTGTCTACAGACTCAACCTTTTGGAAAGAGGCTATTAATAGTGAGATTGACTCAATCTCAAGCAACCATACTTGGAAGTTGGTTGATCTACCTCCAGGAAACTAACCTTTTGGTTCGAAATGGTTTTTCGAAAGGAAAATGAAAGATGATGGAACTATTGACAAATACAAAGCAAGACTTGTCGTCAAAGGCTATATATAGAAAAAAAGGTCTTAATTATTTTGACACATACTCGCTAGTGACTAGGATTACATCAATTGGGATGTTAATTGCCCTAGCTGCAGTATACGGTCTTAAAATCCATCAAATGGATGTGAAAACCACTTTCTTGAATGGAGACTTGGAGGAAGAGATTTACATGGAACTGCCCGATGGCTTCGTAGTTCCTGGTAAAGAAAAGAAAGTGCACAAACTTGTTAAGTCACTCTATGGACTAAAACAAGCACGGAAACAATGACATGCCAAGTTTGATCAAACCGTGTTGGAAAATGGATTTAAGATCAATGAATGTAATAAATGTGTTTACATTAAAGATTTTCCAAATCAAGAGGTCATTATATGCCT
The DNA here is from genome assembly GCF_000226075.1 of Solanum tuberosum. NCBI lineage: Eukaryota > Viridiplantae > Streptophyta > Magnoliopsida > Solanales > Solanaceae > Solanum > Solanum tuberosum. The sequence goes on from NW_006239158.1 coordinate 671,177, forward strand.
ATATGTGGATGGCATGCTGATAATGAGCAACGACATTGCTAACGTAAAAGCTACTAAGCGTATGCTCGCTAGTAAGTTTTATATGAATAATCCAAGAGTTTTTGATTTGATATTGGGAATTAAGATTCATAAAACTTCTCACGCTCTAGCATTGTTTCAATCTCATTATATTCAAAAGGTATCTAAAAAGTTCAAGTACTTGAATTTCAAAAGGGCAAAGACACCAATTGATGTGAACCTTGATCTTGCTAAGAATTAAGGTCAAAATCAGAGTATTGGGAAGTTTGATGTACTTCATGAACTTCACACGACCAGACATAGCCTGCTCTATAAGTAAACTGAGTCAATACATAAGTAATCCCAATTAAAATCATCGGATGGCAATGAATAAGGTTTTTGGTACTTAGATGACACTCAAAACTATGTTTTGCATTACAACAAATATCCAGCAGTTGTTGAAGGATATAATGATGCAAATTGGATTACTGGGTCAACTGAAACTAAATCCACGTGTGGATATGTTTCACTATTGGTGGAGGAGAAATATCTTGGAAATCATCCAAACAAACATGTATAGCTCGCTCTACAATGGAGTCTGAATTCATAACCTTAGACAAGGTAGGTGAAGAAGTTGAATAACTCCAAAATTTCTTAGAAGATATTCCGTTTTGGCCCAAACCAATGGCCCATATATGCATACATTGTGATAGTCAAGCTGCAATAGGAAGATCTGGAAATGTTATGTATAAAGGCAAGTTTTGTCACATACGACGGAGACACAACTCTGTTAGACAACTACTCTCTAGTGGAATTATAACAACTGACTATGTAAAGTCAAAGGATAATATGTCGAAACTACTTACAAAAGGCCTAACTACATAGGGAGTAGAGAGATCACCGACGGGAATGTGACTATGGCTGAGGCAAGTCATCTTGGCGGTAACTCTACCTATCAGACTAGAGATCCCAAGATCTAGGTTCAAGGAGGTCAAACAAAGTCATAGATGACAATTCAAAATTGTCAAAAATTATTTTATCATCCATTCTCATGATGCGACAATGTTCAGTAAACAAAATAAAAGCATTAGGACTTTTTAATGGTTTCTAAGTTTGATACAGGGTATATCAAATAATGTATCTACGGGATAACACATTTATAAATCACCTATGTAAGTGTGAAGTGTAAGTCGCTTCAAGGAGAATCTGGTAAGGTCAGTTCTCTAAGCACTTATAAACCAAGATGTGTTCATGGCTGAAACGAACAAAACAATGAGAACCAAAAACAGTTCAAGGTTTTACTGTGTGACGTATGTTGTCTATGTATACACCAAAGCTCGATGGTTTAAAGGTATTGATTTCACGTATCAGGACACTTCATCCAATACTAAGTGTCAACGATTGTTAGTCAGTAATATAAGCCAACTAAATAAGTTGGGATCGAATCTCACAAGGAGTGGTACATGTTTGAGAAGCAAGACCAAAGTACGAATATGTTCAAGTCAACCATAGGAATGGATATTTACGAATAAAAATATAATTCAAATTAGGGGAGACACAGGTGTCAAATAACAGGGTTTGGTTTTAATTATCAGCTACAACAACAGCAAATAACACGAATTAACAAGTAATGAGACAGGTTCTTGGGATGTGATTGGATTATAGGCTAAGGTAGACAAATGGGTGATTGTAACTAATAGTAAATAGCTATAAATTAGTAAATAAGCTAGACTTTAGTGGGGATAAACTTTCTCTCGAACAATTATCCCGAATCAAGTTGGTTTCTCTCGAACACCAACAAGTAGCAAATAAGAACAACCTACGCTTTAGTCCATTCACTCTCTCGAGCTGAATGTGTGGAAAAAGATATAGGATTCACTCTCTCGAGCTGAATGTGTGGAAAAAGATTTAGGATTCACTCTCTCGAACTGAACCCATGACAACCCAATACCCATAGACCATCAATTCAGTAATCTTGGTTTTAAAATCTCTCTCTCGAGCAAGCCAAAAACACGATGGTATAGTTGCATTCGCAACTACAACCCTTTAAATTATACTGACTGAAATCACTTTTAAACAACATTTAAACTATCAATTAGCAATACCCATAAACTAAATCAACCCATAATCACAGAATCACACCCCAAGAATTGGGGTTTTAGCTAGACATCATAAAAAGATAGAACTAATTACCAAATTGTGTTTCCATCAACTGGGTAAGATTAATTTCATCTTTACAAAGCTCAAAATTGAAGAATCTCAAAGACCCACTTCCAATTTCTCAAAAATGGAAAACTTCAATTCTTCAAAGCTAAGGAAAAATTTTGTCTCCAAAACTCAGAGTTCTAACTCAAAAATTCTATATTATGAAAATTGATACTAAACTAAGAATTCAAAAATGTATATATAGTCACCAAAAATATGCTGCGAAAGACTATTCGACGCAGTAAGTCAGGATCGTTGATCAACTCGGTGATCCATCCTTTGGTCAATTCCATCGCCTTTTTGCTTTGGCCTTCAACATCCTCAAGTTCTGTAAGTTTGGGCGATCCAACATTGCATTGTGGAACCGTTCAGCGACTAACCGACTGCTTCTTTCTCTCGCCGACTTGATTTTCTCCTTCAGGGCTTGCCACACTGCAACTTTAAGCGAGGTAATAGTCATTCGGTGACTCGCCCAATGGATTAGGGGATCAACATGCCTTCTTTTCTTCGTTCTTTCAACTGCCTTGTTCCTTTTTTCCCATTAGTGTCCATGCTTTGTTCCTCAATC
>NW_006239158.1:674061-699748 GCF_000226075.1 Solanum tuberosum
AAGACTCAAATTACTCATGCAAGGATCAATTGTGCACTCAAAGATTCAAGTTGTGACTCACCATTATGAAAGATTCTCAAGTTCACAATACTTGCTTCAAATGCAAGTTCAAGCTCAACAAAGGTACTCATATGCCCTCACACAAAGAATGATTCCATATTCACACACAATGGTTCAACAATTTCTAGCTCCGGAATCAAATGCAACAGTCACACTCACAAAGATGAACACAATGCATGATTTCACCCATAGGTTTGCCCTTATTTTCCAACCAACAATTGTTTCAGCTCACTCAAGATCAAAAAGGTTTTTTCAAGGCTTGTAACGGGGTTGAGTGCAAATGTATGGTCATTTAGGCTCAACGACTGTAATCCTCATGAAATGTGATATGAACACTTCTTTTTTCCCTTTTCTTTATCATTTTTCACTCATGCTCACAAGTCACCTTATTATTTACTTTCCATGGACTGTTGGACACCCCATTTCTTTTTGCATTTTCACAACTTTATTCCACAACATTTTCATTCTTTTTTTTTGTTTTTTTTTGGTATGGAGGGGTTCCATCTTTCTCAAAACCATGGGTCAAAGGGGACTTTTTTGCATTTATTGATTTACCTTCTCTTTTCACCACACCCCCAACTTAGGCTTTCGGCCTAAGTTGGCTATTCAAGCAAACCACAAATCATGAGGATTATGGGTAATGGATAACTTAAGGTCACAATTCCATCAAGTTTCTTCCAAGGAAAGGGTTAAGGCTCAAGGGTGTTCTAGCAAGGATCTCACACTCACAAGGTTGGCCAAAAAAGAGGTATAATGTCGAATTGTTTTACACTCTTCAAAGTTGACTAAGATCATTTCAAGAGATTGCATCACTTAGTCAACCGGACCAACGAGGCAAATTCTAGGTGTCATCACACATGGTTTACGGTAAGCTCATCACACACAAGGCATTGACACCAATATCAAACAAGACTCCACACTTTCGCTAGTGTGCAATGCTCATCACAAGAGACTCAATTTGATTATTGGCTAGTCACAACGAGATGCTAAAAGTTCATATATTGCCTATGCAACTTCATTTGGCCTCATTGTAGCCGCACATTTATTTATGTTCGATTATGAGCACTATTTAAGTCATCGGTATTGATCAAGACCGATACTCAAATTTGCAAGAGAACAACCATATTCAAACAAAAATAAGAGGTGTCATACAATTTTTCAGAAGGGTCCAAAAATCATTTACAATTAAAAACAAGGAGCCACAAGCTCAATCATCCACAAAATGCAGTAACAACACAATCAATAGCTCAAAAACCCAAATATATAGACAGTATTCAATAGTCACAAAAGATGGGCCTCACCCCACTACAAAACAAAAGCTATGTTTTCCTCAAATGCAAGTAAGATATCCAAAAGTCAATAAAAAGATAAGACAGAGAGGGAGGTAAAAAGGGATCCTGCTTACACAGTCGCTCCATCTGTCAGGGCATCAGTGCTCGGAGTATCACTCTGAACTTGGGCATTTGTGCCCGGGGTCACATCAATAGTACCATCTCTACTAGGGTCAGCCATGGGTGTATCTGCCAAAGAAGCCTGCACAACTACATCTACCATGACCTCCTTAATCTCCGTAAGGCCATCGTAAGAAGCCTCCTCAACAACCCCAAGCATCTCATCATCCGTCTCTGCCTCAGACTCAGGATCAACTACCTTCTCTCCTCGAATATCATCTTCGGTGGTAGCCGGAGGCATGTCAGGTTCAACTGGCACATTTGGGATCTCCACCGTCCCAAAGATCATGGACATGTCGGTGGACTTCAGCTTGTCCACATCTCTCCTCAGCGCAGAAAAAGTGGCCTTTAGAGCCGCCACCTCCTCGGTGGCCCCTTGGTCACGCTCACAAACCACTATCCTAGCCATAAAGGCATCAATGGTAGAACTCAATGGTGTCACAACATCAACGAGGGTTGTCTGAATCATGCCCGAAATAGAGGTCTCAAGTTTGGCTACACGGCGATCAGCAGAATGGTCTAACAACCCCATTCGTAGTAATGCGGCCTGACTGAGCGGGGCTCGGGAAACAACATCAGTGGCAGATCTAGGTCTAGGGGGCAATGGAGCATCAGAAGGACTAGGAGTATCAGAAGGATCAGCACTAGAAGTACCTGAAGGCCTAGGGGCCGGAGTAGGCAAATGTGCCTCTACAGGTAATACATCTGTATCCACCACCGGAGAAGAGTCCACAGGGGCTGCCTTCTTCTTCTCTGCCTCATCTTTCAAGTACTCCGCCTCAATCCTCCAGATGTCGGTAGAAGATGTGGGAATCACTTCCACATCCTTCTTCTCATCTTTAGGTTGAGCCTGTCTGCACAACTCGATGATCAACACCGAAAATAAGATGGAAGTCTGGCGCTGCTTGGCCCGCATGAGCATCTCCATTGCAATGATCATCCCCAAGTTCAGCCTTGTCCCCGCAATGATGCAGACTAGGCAGGCTGCTTTGGCTTGGCGGAGAATAGACTCATTTTGAAAGGGCATGATCGTGCTGCTGATGGAAACAAACAATACCTTGCTGCCACATTTATGTCATTCTTTTCAATAGCTGCTCCGACCTCTAACCACTTGGGAGTGCCATCTGATATCAACGGAGCCAACCACTTCTTCATGTTCTCCAGCGTCTTTGTCCTGATCTTGTATTGACAGTCGTCCTCAAGTCTCGTAGTGCATTCTAAGACGGCATTAATGGCAGCAAAATCACACTGCATCTTCTTTCCCCTAACAACCACGTAGTCAAGTCAACCGGCATGAGTTTTGTTGCCGGCTTCTTCCCTTGTGGTACCAGTGCTCTGTAGGCAGTGTAGAACTCCCGGACCCAATTGGGAATGTAAGGACCTTGGGCTCGAGTGAACAACTGGAACTTGTGTGACTTTAGGCAATTCATTATCTCCGGGTACCTGTCAATAACCCTATCAGTGGACATCCTCTTTTCTTGGATAATGGTCCTCAGCCCCTCGATCTTCAGTCTGTTTATAGACTTGGGAGGAGGACCCTGTACCGGTGGTGCTAGGACCACAACTTGTGCGGGAGTAGGGGGAGGAGTAGGGATCTGAGATGTCCAGATCCTAGATGGAACATTTAGCTTCTTGGAACGCAGCTCTGCCCTCTGTGCTGCTACTAGCTCATCCTCAAGCTTAGAAGTGGAAGCCTGATGCTCCTGGTGCTCACTCTTACTCTCAGAAGTGGCGAAGTTAGTAACGTAGATACTATCACTGTCGGAGCTGCCCTCCGGTGACATATGTGCTTTCCCTTTGCCCTTTCCTTTCCCACCAGTTGTGGGAAGTTTGGTGGCCTTGGCCCTGGATGCAGCTGCATCCTCGTTGATTTTTATCCCATTGGCCTTCTTACGGGGTGGCATGTCCTTGCCAGCAACCTTTGGTATAGCCATGTCTGCAAAAACATAAAAAAGAGTTAGAAACAGTTCAAGCAAAAGCACAGAAAAGTAGTTATAGACAGACTTGTCGAACCAGTCGGCGAGTCGCCGAATCACTTTGGCGAGCCAAGTCGGGCTCGCCGAAAGGATTGGCTCAAAAATTTCTCAGACAAATAGCATGTCGGCGATAGGAAGGGCCTTTCGGCAAATCGCCAATAGAATTCGGCGAGCAAAGATCAGTCTGCCGAAAGTTAAAGTGCATTTAAGGATTAGGGGTGCAGACAAAGGGCGATGAAGGAAGACCTTCGGCGAACTCAGACTTCTTCCCGAAATATACAGAACCTTTTTCAAGATAAAACATGAAATTAAAGGCGATGAGGGGATCTTCGGCGAACCGCCAAGTTGTTCGGCGAGCTCGACCCAGCTCGCCAAACGACCCAACGTGCCTACTTTCAACCCAACTTCTCAAATTCAATCCCGTAGCCCCCAAAAACAAAATCAAAACATGCACTGTTACAGTTAAGCTAAGACCCATTACATCGATACCCCCGGGATACTCAGACTTCTCCCGGTTTGGCCAAATTTGGCCATTTGACGACTTTTGCCCTTAGGAATAACGTCAACCGCTCTATCATTGGGCAAATCGCATCATTTGGCACAAATGTGGGTTACTTAGACTTCACCCAAATAGACCCAACAACATGCAAGCACAACCCCACAATTTTAATCAATTTTAAGCACAAAAAACACGGGAATTCAATAATAAAGGCAATACGGGCAAAAGGTTCAAATTAAAACAGGCACACATATGCAATTACGATTAGAGAGGCCCATCACACATCATTAAGATAAAAATCGTTTGCAAAAGAGTCAAAATTGCTAAATTAGGATTCGGGGTTCGAAAAACCAACCTTAGATGCCGATTAAACAAGTTTAAACGCTAGGCAGCAAATAAATCCAACTTCGAACACAAATTCGACAACTAAAATATGATAAAAGTGCAAGAAATATAGAAAATACTATGCGGGTGTGAGTCTGGGAAGTTCAAAAGTGAGGGAAAGTGAAAGATTTTGAAAGTTTAACCCTTTGGTCTTTAAAAACCGTCCAGTTCTCGCCCATTCAACGACGTTAGTATTGCTCGCCGACTCACTCGGTGATACGCCGAGTGGTCACTTACCTCGTCGAGTTTTACAGGACCTCCAGTTATTGTGGGGGGGGTCCAAACGGTGGACAAAGTCGTATTCACCGACCTGGTCGGCGATTCGCCAATATGCTCCTGGGCTCGCAATGTTTTACAGACTCTAATTTAAAATTTTCTTGAGTCCAACGACGGTCTAAGTCGAGCTCGCGGACCTCTTTGGGGAGTCACCGACTGGACTTTTAGTTCGTCAACCTACATTTTTCAAACACCTTCCACACTTTGACATGCACACTCAACACACCATTATTTCAAACTTAAAAAGAAAGAAAATAATTTGTGGGTTGCCTCCCAAGCAGTGCCTTAGTTAACGCCTCGGCACGTTGAAAGTCCACACTCAGACCTCATATTGGGGTTGGCCATAGTATCACTAGGCAAATCCCCTTGCTGTCTCGGATTGAGATGTGATGATATATGACCCATTTGGGTCTCTAACTGCTTGATCTAGACGGAATGGGAGGTAACAGTCTGGCTAAGGGTCGACACATCTTCTTTCATTTCTTTCAAAATCTTGTCTGACCCCTCAACTTTGTTGAGGATACGAGAAAGCATATCCTCAGACCAGCCACCTTCCAAATCCTTTGGCTTTTGATGCTCGTGGGGAGGCACATACATATCCTTCTCCCTATCCTTCCAATTGGGATTTAGATCCCTCCACTCTCTATCACGATCCTTCCAACCTTCATTCCTGTTCCAACCTTGGTTACCATCCTGCCTCGGGTAGTTTAAACGATAACCGCCACCTTGGTTGGCTAGGAAAATCACCTCTTCATTATACAATGCTTCGAACTTGGCTTCTTCGGGATTCACACACCCAACACCCACAATATTGACACTTCGAGCACCAGCTCCCATGACATTTTTAGACAAAATGTCAAGTTGTGTCATGATCTTGGCCATGTTTTGGTCCCTCTCTTGATCTTTCTCCATCTGCTCCTTGGTCAACTTGAGTGTGAGAGGAGAGACCTGGTCTTCACGGGTGTACCATGCCCGGTTGATTGTGGTCATGCCATCCAAGAGCTGAGTCGCTATCACATAAGGTTGTTGCATCAAATATCCAGGAGAAAGTTGGTCAGCAACACCTTTGTTTATCGAGTCAAGGCTCCGGTAAAAATACTGCAGCAACACGTTGTCAAGCAAGCCATGAGTTGGGCATTGGAGCACCAACTTCTTGAATCGCAGCCAAGTCTCATGAATTGGCTCACCCTCCAACCGCTTAAAGCTCTGATTGCTATCCCGAAGAGTCATCATCTTTAAAGAAGGGAAAAATCGCACTTGAAATACGGTGACCAGCTCCTCCCAAGAAGTGATTGATTCACGTGGAAATTCATCCAGCCACTTACATGTTTCTCCCATCAAAGAGAATGGGAACAACCTCAACCGAACCGACTCTTGGGAGATGTTCTTGAAGGAGAACGGTCCACAAACATCCACAAAGTTTCTAATATGCTCATGGGGATCCTCATGAGCCAAATCACCGAACAACCCATTTAATTGCAAGAGTTGTAACATAGTACTTGTAATATGGAACACCATATTCCCTTCGGCCGGAGGTAAGAGAATGTCACCAATTCCACACATAAGATGGGGGTCATTAGCATTAGGCTCGATGACATCGTTGAAGTTTCTAATGTCATCTTGGTGGCCTACTTGGCTACCATTGCTTCCGTTCACACTCATACTTCCTGTTTCACAACGCAAACAAGCAAAACTAAACTAAAATTAAGTAAGTTCAACTATGACTAACAAGAACAAAATTCATCTTAGCTAAAGATTCGCAACCAACACCACTGTAACGACCCGTAAAACGAATAAGTGAAACTAGAGCCTAACTAGTGTCTCTTTGAGTTGATTTGAGGTTTGAGGGTGTAAGATGTTATCCCGAGCTATGGTTGAGGGGTTTAGGGGTTAAATGTCAAGGTACGACTCCCCAAGGACCACCTTAGGGGTCCTTGAGGAGGACCCTAAATCCTAACCCCCAAACCTCCCCAAAACTACCCTAACTAGCCCAACTTGGTGAACCACGGATGGGACATCGGGGCATAGGTCCATCCACGCCTTGTGGTCTTGATCCGTAGGTCAAGGCCTTCAAGAAAAAGCCCTAGACATGAACCACAGACAGCCAGGATGGTCCAGGGACCCATCCACTATCCGTGGATTGGGTCCGTGGTCCATTGCTGTAAAAGTTGTCTTGGGTTCGGCTAAGGCAATAGTGTTTTGGTAAATTTCTTTTATGATCTATTAAGTTGAGGGATGGTTATTTTGGGTTAATTATCGTATTTTAAGAGTATTAAAAGTTTTAAACTCTATTTTCCAATTGATTAGTTCAAAACCCAAATACAAACCCACCTCTCTTCTCAAAAGTTCTCTCTCTAGAAACCTCCATTGGAAGTGAAGGATTCAAGCTCTCAAGGTCAAATCTTCAAGTTCTTTCAAGGGATTTTCGTGGGATTGTTCAATAAAAGGTATGGTGGTCTTCATCCTTGACTTAGTTTCTTTAAAGGAGCCTATTTCAAAGTTGATTTCAAGTCCCCAATGTTTTCCCCAAAACCCTAGTTTTCAATCTATGCATGGGTTCGATTCCAAACTATTTTCAAAGGCTTTATTGCATTGAATTATGAATGAATTGTGGATTTAAAGATGAATTAAAATGATTTATTCCTTGAACCCATGTTGTCCCCCAAATTCTTAAGTTGTGATTTGTGATTAGAATTTGATTGATTATGAAGTATGTGAATTGTTATGTTTATACAGATATAGAATGTTGAAATTATGTTATTACTCTTTCCTAATAGTATTGATCTAAGGTGTGCGGGTTAAGGTGATCCATGGCCTTGAAAGGAAAGGTATGAAGGTTAAGGTATGATTATGATGTGAAGGATGTGTATGTGAATTCAATGATAGTATGATGATCATGTTTAGAATGTAATAGTGTTGTGAGTGAAAGCATATTCTCAATTAACACTCATGAATGATGATGATTTAATGTGAAGGGTTTTCTCCTATGTATTTTATATGCTGAATTGGTAGGCTTAGGCATCCTTTTCTTGTATAAATGGAAGTAATGTGATTGTGATATCTTGAATTAGTAGGCTTGTGCATCCTATTCTTATATAATAAATGTATCTTGACTTAATGTCTTAAATTGGTAGCCTTTCATGAATGAATGAATGAATGAAGGAATGATGAAGTATTCTAGGCTAAACCTTGGATAGGTAGACCTATTGTTGGTGGCCCTTCATGATGAGTCTAGGAACTAATGTGATGTTAAAATCTTGAAGCGGTAGACCAAATGTTGTGGCCCTTTCATGTGTGAAATGATTACCTTGTATCGTTAGACCCTATGTTTATGGAACCCTTTTTGGAAAGTCAATGAGCTATCCTTAATGTACATCGAATCGGTAGACCTAATAGTGGTGGCCCTTTCTTGTGTAATATACTTTGGGTCGGTAGGCCTAATGTTGGCGGCCCTCTCAAGTACAATAATGTTAATGAAAATGAACTACTCTATGGGAATGGAGGCTAAGCATCGAGTGGATATGGTAAGATGGAAGTCCCCCTATATTAGGCCGGATTTCAATGAACATCTTTCTTATCCCATAACTATGTGCCCACATAGGATATTAGCTAGTGGATTCCATCCAAGCTAAAATGTTACCGGTCCTACCTTAGGAAAGTAGACCACCTCTTTACGGTGTGGGGAAATATGACACCGGATTCCATGATTTAGCTCTCATGGTCTATGTCGGTTAATGCCTATTCCCATCATGTGAGATGTGCATTATGGTTTCTTGATGAGTTCTATTAAGTGTGGGTGGTAGTATGGGATGCCATCCATGCATTGCACGAGTAGGCTTTGAGTCCTAATGGATAATGTATGAATGTGTCCTAAATGAAGCTAATGAATAATGTTGACTCTTATATATGTTTAAATGAGATGATGTATGTTATACTTGGATTGTATTATGAGTTACTTCCTTGTTATGACTTAATGAGTATGAATGTGCCTTGCCTATGGTGACTTCAAAGGAGTACTTAGTGTGAGTAGTAGTATGGGATGCTACTTGCACATTGTACAAGTATGACTTAGAGTTGTCCTAGGTTATGGTCCTTATGTGATGATATGACTTATGAAAGGTTTATGTCTTTTATGTATGAGTATTGTGTAAAGATGGAAATGTTGAATGGTAAGTTCACTTTTGGTGACCTTAAGGTGGTACTTTAGTGTGGATGGTGGTATGGGACGCTATCCATGCATTTCACAAAGTGTAGCTTGAGGGTTACTTGAGGTGAAGGCTAAAAGTAAAGGTAATGGTTTATATGGTTGATTTTCTAATGTGAAGAAATGACTTGTATGTTGGTTATGTTTGAATATTATGCCTCTTATACTTATGTTCATGAAGTTTTATCAAAATGGCATAAAAGCATGACTTTCGAATAAAATGTCCGTTTTAAGCATGATTTTTGCATAGCTATCATACTTAGTACTTAATTGTGCGAACCCATTCTTCTTCATGTTTTACTACAAGTGTAGGTTCCGGCTAGTAAGTTACTTTCTCTCTAGTTGAAGCTTGGATTTGAGGTTCTCCAAGACTAAGTGGTATGTCCTCATAGATCGAAGATAAGTACTTGATGTTTCCATTTCTTTCATGTAAAAAACTATTGTTAGACTTTTCGATTGTAAAGGGTCATGTCCATACTTATGTTTCAGATGTTGTTTTTAGATGGCCATGTGAGACAATATACTTCCGTTGTGTGTGTTTTCAAAAGATTTAAATGATTTTTTGATTGTATGGTTTTAAATAAAGTTTTAATTTCGTACTATTTCTCTTATCGAATGCAATGAAATGCTATGAGGCTTGTATGAGACCCCTTCGGGGTCAAGTATGTCGTGTCGCATCTAAGGGCTAGCCTTGGGTCGTGACAAATATGGTATCAGAGCATAAGATTTTGGAAATGGTTTTTAGGATTGATGTCTCATAAGCCACGTCTAGTAGAGTCTTGTTCATCGGTATGAGTCGCGACACATCTATGAGCGAGAGGCTATATGACGTTAAGATGTTACACTTCTTTCATTTTCTTCAAGTCGTGCCATAAAGTTTAACTCTAGAATGTCTTTCTCTTATTCCTTATCCGATGGTCTTTAAGGTATGACCATTTGGAAGGGTTATACTAGGAGGAGTGAGGGAGGAAGGTTGGTTGTGATGCCAATTATGGCCATGTGACTTGTTAGATTAGAGGTGTAGTGAGTTGGAGGAGTTTTAGACTCATATGAGACCTTGAGTGGTGTTGGTAAGGTTGTTTGTGAGCAAGAGTTGCGTAATAAGGACCTTCCTAGTTTAAAAGCTCCGGTAAGTGATAGTTCCTTATGGTTGTGAATGTTGTATTGAGGTTCCTATGATGTTTTCATGTTAGCCTTAGATGGGTTTTCTCCTAAGTAGGGGGGGATAGTATGTTGAATAGTAAGATTGTTGAGAGTTCAGATATCCTTATCTCTTTCCTTCTATTCTTATTCAAGCTTGATACCAAGAGTTCCTTGTAGCTTGTTTCATATTTTTGGAGTCATATGTGATTAGGTGCTTCCATGGTCTCCTTATGTTATGCATGTTCTAGTTGAATTCTTGTTTATAAGAGAAAGTAAGTTTTCATGAATTATGTTCCTCATGTTAATGTGCATTTATATGAGTTGTCCATATGCTTCATGAGGTATATTGTTGAACATGCCTAATGTGTTTTTATGAAGAAATTGCATATTGTGGTTAATGATGTCATGATGAGCATGATTTGAGTTGGAGAAGGTTATTTCTCCAATATAATGAGAAATGTTGAAGTTTTTATGCATAATGAGTTTGTAGATGAAGTTCCTAATTGCTTGAGTTGCATTGAGCTTTTTATTTTATGTGGAGTTGATGTTGCATCCTAATTTTGTGCATTGTTTATGATGTTGCATGCATGATGGGCTGCTAGTCTTGAGTCGTTAATCCCTTAATGTTTTTAAAGTGTCATTTGAGGACGAATGTTCCCAAGTGGGGGATAATGTAACGACTCGTAAAATGAATAAATGAAACTAGAGCCTAACTAGTGTGTCTTTGAATTGATGTGAGGTTTAAAGGTGTAAAATGTTGTCCCAGGCTATGGTTGAGGGGTTTAGTGGTTAAGCGTCAAGGTACGACTCCCCAAGGACCACCCTAGGGGTCCTTGAGGAGGACCCTAAAGCCGAACCCCCAAACCTCTCCAAACCTGCCCTAACTAGCCCAACTTGGTCAACCAATGATGGGACCTACGGGGCATAGGTCCATCCACGCCTCGTGGTATTGATCCGTAGGTCAAGGCCTTCAAGACCAAGCCCCAACCACGAACCATAGACAACCATGACGGTCCATGGACCCATCCACTGTCCGTGGATTGGGTCCGTGGTCCATCACTGTGAAAGTTATCTTGGGTTCAGCTAAGGAAAGGGTGTTTTGTAAATTGCTTTTATGATCTATTAAGTTGAGGGACGGTTATTTTGGGTTAATTATGGTATTTTAAGAGTACTAAAACTATTAAACTCTATTTTCCAATTGATTATTTCAAAACCCAAATACAAACACACCTCTCTTCTCAAAAGTTCTCTCTCTAGAAACCTCCATTGGAGGTGAAGGATTCAAGCTCTCAAGGTCAAATTTTCAAGTTTTTTCAAGTGATTTTCGTGGGATTATTCCATAAAAGGTATGGTGGTCTTCATCCTTGACTAAGTTTCTTTCAAGGAGCCAATTTCAAAGTTGATTTCAAGTCCCCAATGTTTTCCCCAAAACCCTAGTTTTCAATTTATGCATGGGTTCGATTCCAAACTATTTTCAAAGGATTTATTGCATTGAATTATGATTGAATTGTGGATTTAAAGATGAATTAAGATGATTTCTTCCTTGAACCCATGTTTTCCCCCAAATTCTTAAGTTGTGATTTGTGATTGGGATTTGATTGATTATGAAATATGTGAATTGTTATGTTTATACGGATATAGAAAGTTGAAATTATGTTATTACTCTTGCCTAATTGTGCTGATCTAAGGTGTGTGGGTTAGGGTGATCCATGGCCTTGAAAGGCAAGGTATGAAGGTTAAGGTATGATTATGATGTGAAGGATGTGTATGTGAATTCAATGATAGTATGATGATTATGTTTAGAATGTATTTGTGTTGTGAGTGAAAGCATATTATCAATTAACACTCATGAATGATGATGATGGAATGTGAAGGGTTTTATCCAATGTATTGTATATTTTGAATTGGTAGGCTTAGGCATCCTTTTCTTGTATAAATGGAAGTAATGTGATTGTGATATCTTGAATTGGTAGGCTTGTACATCCTTTTCTTGGATAATGAATGTATCTTGACTTAATGTCTTAAAGTCTTGAATTGGTAGCCTTTCATAAATGAATGAATGAATGATGAAGTATTCTAGGCTAAACCTTGGATCAGTAGACCTAATGTTGGTGGCCCTTCATAATGAGTCTAGGAACTAATGTGATGTTAAAACGTTGAAGCGGCAGACCTAATTTTGGTGTCCCTTTCATGTGTGAAATGATGACCTTGTATCGGTTGACCCTATGTTTATGGCACCCTTCTTGGAAAGTCAATGAGCTATCCTTAATGTACATCGAATCGGTAGACCTAATGGTGGTGGCCCTTTCTTGTGTAATGTACTTTGGGTCGGTAGGTCTAATGTTGGTGGCCCTCTTAAGTACAATAATGTTAATGAAAATGAACTACTCTATGGGAATGGAGGCTAAGCACCGAGTTGATATGGTAAGATGGAAGTTCTCCCTACATTAGGCCGGATTTCAATGAACATCTTTCTTATCCCATAACTATGTACCCACATAGGATATTAGCTAGTGGATTCCATCCAAGCTAAAATGTTACCGGTCCTACCTTAGGCAAGTAGACCATCTTTTTACGGTGTGGGGCTATATGACACCGGATTCCATGATTTAGCTCTCATGGTCTATGTCGGTTAATGCCTATTCCCATCATCTTAGATATGCATTATGGTTTCCTGATGACGTCTATGAAGTGTGGGTGGTAGTATGGGATGTCATCCGTGCATTGCCCGAGTAGGCTTTGAAAGGGTCATAGTGAGTTCTCTAAGTCTTAATGGCTAATGTATGAATGTGTCCTAAATGAAGCTAATGAAGAATGTTGACTCTTATATATGTTTATATGTTTAAATGAGATGACGTATGCTATACTTGGATTATATTATGAGTTACTTCCTTGTTATGAATTAATGAGTATGAATGTGCCTTGCCTATGATGACTTCAAATGAGTACTTAGTGTGAGTAGTAGTATGGGATGCTACTTGCACATTGCACAAGTATGACTTAGAGTTGTCCTAGGTGATGGTCCTTATATGATGATATGACTTATGAAAGGTTTATGTCTTTTATGTATGAGTATTGTGTAAAAATGGAAAGGTTGAATGGTAAGTTCACTTTTGGTGAACTTAAGGTGGTACTTTAGTGTGGATGGTGGTATGGGATGCTATCCATACATTGCACAGAGTGTAGCTTGAGGGTTACTTGAGGTGAAGACATAAAGTAAAGGTTATGGTTTATATGGTTGATTATGTTCTAATGTGAAGAAATGACTTGTATGTTGGTTATGTTTAAATATTATGTCTCTTATACTTGTGTTCATGAAGTTTTTTTTATCAAAATGGCATAAAAGCATGACTTTCAAATAAAATATCCATTTTAAACATGATTTTTGCATGACTATCATACTTAGCACTTAATTGTGCTAACCCATACTTCTTCATGTTTTACTACAAGTGTAGGTTCCGGCTAGTGAGTTATTTTCTCTCTAGTTGAAGCTTGGATTTGAGATTCTCCAAGACTAAGTGGTATGTCCTCATAGATCGAGGACAAGTACTTGATGTTTCCATTTCTTTCATTTAAAAGACTATTGTTAGACTTTTCGATTGTAAAGGGTTGTATCCCTACTAATGTTTCAGATGTTATTTTTAGATGGCCATGTGAGACAATAGACTTTTAATTTGTTTTTTTCAAGAGTTTTAAATGAGTCTTTTGATTGTATGGTTTTAAATAAAGTTTTAATTCCGTACTATTTCTCTTATCGAATGCAATGAAATGTTATGAGGCTTGTATGAGACCCCTTCGGGGTAAAGTACGCCGTGTCACATCTAGGGGTTAGCCTTGGGTCGTGACAACCACTCCCTAGCAGCGACGCCATTTTGATTTCATGTATCAGGACACTTCATCCAGTACTAAGTGTCAATGATCGTTATTCAGTAATATAACCCAACTAAATGAGTTGGGGTCGAATCCCACGAGTGGTACGTGTTTGAGAATCAAGAGCAAAGTACGAATATGTTCAAGTCAACCATAGTAATAAATATATTTACGAATAAAAATATAATTCAAATTAAGGGTGACACAAGTGTAAAATAATAGGGTTTGATTTTAATTATCAGCTACAACAACAACAAATAACATGAATTAACAAGTAATGAGACGGGTTCTTGAGATGTGATTGGATTATAGGCTAAGGTAGACAAATGGGTGATTTCAACTAATAGTGAATAGCTGTAAATCAATGAATAAACTAGACTTTAGTGGGGATAAACTTTCTCTCGAACAATTTACCCCGAATCAATTTGGTTTCTCTCGAATACCAACAAGTAGCAAATAAGAACAGCCTACGCTTTAGTCCATTCACTCTCTCGAGATGAATGTGTGGAAAAGGGTTTAGGATTCACTGTCTCGAGCTGAACCCATGACAACCCCAATTACCCCATAGGACCCATTCAAATTCAGTAATCTTGGTTTTAAAATCTCTTTCTCGAGCAAGCCAAAAACACGAAGGTAGAGTTGCATTTGCAACTACAACCCTTTAAATTAAACCACAATTACTGATTAAAATCACTTTTAAACAGCATTTAAACTATCAATTAGCAATACCCATAAACTAAATCAACCCATAATCACACCCCAAGAATTGGGGTTTTAGCTAGACATCATAAAAAGATAGAAATCGTTACCAAGTTGTGTTTCCATCAACTGGGTAAGATTAATTTCGAAAAATGAAATATCAAAATTGAAGAATCTCAAAGACCCACTTCTAATTTCTCAAAAATGGAAAACTTCAATTCTTCAAAGCTAAGGAAAAGTTTTGTCTCCAAAACTCAGAGTTCTAACTCAAAAATTCTATATTATGAAAACTGATACTAAACTAAGAATTCAAAAATGTATTTATAGTCGCCAAAAATATGCTGCGAAGGACCATGCGGCGTAGTAAGTCGAGATCGCCGATCAACTCGGCGATCCGCCCTTTGGTTAAATTCATCGCCTTTTTGCTTTGGCCTTCAGCATCCTCAAGTTCTGTAACTTTGGGCGATCCAACACTGCATCGCAGAACCGTTCGGCGAATCGCCGACTTCTCCTTTCTCTCGCCGACTTGATTTTCTCCTTCAGGGCTTGGCACACTAGAACTTTAGGCGAGGTAATAGTCATTCAATGACTCGCCCAATGGATTAGGCGATCAACAGGCCTTCTTTTCTTTGTTCTTTCAGCTGCCTTGTTCCTTTTTGCCCATTAGTGTCCATGTTTTGTTCCTCAATCCAAATACCTGGAAAACAAGGATTTTACATCAGTTATTAGCATAAAATAAGCATTTTAGGACACTAAATCTATCCAAATAAAGCCTAAATGAGTCCAAATTGTGGACTCATCCGGTATCAAATCTACCAATTCACCGAGTATATCCCATATATGTTTACTACGGAAACTTCAAAGAGAAACCAACTTATCCAGATGCAATTAATTCTTACTTACGAGACACATAAGTTTTTCATGCATATTTTTTAATGATAGTAATTCCCCCTAATGTGGGGGATTGTTGAGTTTAAGAAAAGAGTGAATGGGAAATAGGAATAAATGAGAAATTGAGTAATGTGGGGGAACCAATCTGGAGGGAAAATGAAAAGTCATTTCTCCCGTATTGGTAGAAAAAGAAAAGGTTTGTCCTTATATTAGGAAACACATCCTTTATCTCTTAAAAGGTTAAGTAGAAGGTGCCCCCTTGCGCCGTCATCGTTGCTCGCTCGACCTCAGCTTTGGCTTTGCTTTTGTCAAATGATGTGATTGATTGATAATTTGATAGGTAAAATTTATCTAATAAATCTCATTAATTAATTTTCTTTTTCTTAAAATTAATTCAGACTGTTAATTAATTAATTAACAACATTAATTTCACGTAACAAAATTGTTTGAAAATTCGCGTAATGGTAAAGTCGCTCAGAAGGGACTTGTTCCTTCCGAACAAACACTTCTTTTTCCAAAAAGACACAATCGTTCTTAACAGACATGTCACGCCCCGAGCCTACACCCTGTGCGGGACTGGCACTCGAGAACCATTGTTGGCCCCAAGCGAATTCTTGGCCTGGCTAGACTCTCAGCGGAAGATTTTAAGCATTAATAAGAGAATTCAAATGCAATATAAACTCAACTGTCTCAAACTAAACTTAGAATGTTTTAGAAATAGACATTCAACTTAGCCAAAGTGGCAACTCAAGTCTTAACATAAACAACTGAAAATGGAAAGACTAAAGAACAAATAACTAACTGTCTATGAAGCCTCTAAACTATGAGGGATGTCGGGACAAGACCCCCGATCATCCTAACAACTGAAAATGCTAAAACCAATGTAAAAAAAGGATCCTCCGGAAAGCAAGGAGGCTCAGTAACTGACCCTAGGTGCTCGAGTGGATCAACAAGGCGTTGAATGCTGATCTTTATTACCTGTATCTACATCATAAAATGATGCAGGCCAAATGGTATCAGTATATTGAATTTACGAGCATGCGAGGGGAAAACTAAACATGACATAAGCTTGAACTGAATTCTGAAAGAAACACTTACATCAGCTTTACTCTACTTATGGATACTTAACTCAATTCATAAGTAAACAACAGTAAAGATGCAGTTTATATAAAGCATTTAAACAATAGGTAGCAACTCAATGTATTAAAAAATACAATAACAACTCAATATATATATAATAAAGAAATATACTTATGTGGGAGTTTCTCTAATCGACAACCATCACTATGAGCTCTGTGATGATACAACGTCTCGCCCACGCTGCCAAAGTTGTCCTATAACTTGTCCGGATATAGAATGCCTCAACTAAGTGGATCCACTAGTATATGCTAAAAAGCATTAAGGAATCATCTAAAAAGTATGACCCTTTCTACCCACGATGGCTACATGGTTTATGGAGACTTGATTTATTATGAACTCGTCCCCATATCGGTGCTCAAACTACTCTCAAAATATACTTAACTCATATGTTTAAAAACATAACTCTTTCTATGATTTTGAGATTATTACTCAAAAAACTAGCTTAAAATCTCTCTTGGAAATTGGTGTTTCCTCTCTTGTTTAAATGTGAAAATATTTTAATTGTTGGGAATACTTAGTTCCCGTATAATTTTTTGAAAAAATGAACTTTACTCTTACTCTTACTCAAGTCAATGCTTAAGTCTTTAAAACATATTTGGAATGATTGTAAAAGACTTTTGAAAACCTCTAAGAACTCTCTAGACTTGGCTCTTAACTTTCCTTGAATTTGAATTTATGGATTCAAGGTTATAATTCATGTTTACGGATGATTTCTAGATGTTTAGAAGTCATTTAGAGTAGTTAGACTCGATAGGAAGTGTTAGTACTCTTTAGAAGGACTTAGGCGGGCTAAACGATGAAAAATGGGTGGGGACAGACGACCCGGGCATGGGGCGCCAGCCCCTAAGTTATTGGGAGCACTTTCTGGTGCACTGCTGGGGCGCCGCCACAGCCCCTCTGGTGCATCTGGGGCGCGCCGCCCCAACCCCTCCCTAGGAAATTCTAACTAATTTTTCAACTCATTTTCTGACCTTAATTTGGTTTAATTCAATTTATTTTCTCAAATTCTCTTTAGATTCATCTAACCAATACATGTACACAAGAATCTAACTCAAAGCAACTCTAAAAATCGACACAATTATCTCAAGAACTCATCAATCTCAGCCCAATTGAAGAACGGAAGCATATTCAAGAACATACATCAAGAACATCAAACTTCCAACCTTTTTAAGACGAATTCACGTTGCAATATACATGTTTTGCGTGTGGGTGAACAAACCCAACGCTATGTGAACTCACATACCTCGTAGGATTTAATCCTTGGGAAAATCCACAACCAAAATCGCAAGAACTTGACGAATCTAGAACTTTTCTTCTCCTTTCTCCTCTTGAGTTCTTTCTACAAAAACCCTAGCGTGATTTGGTAATGCGTAAACTGAACTAACTCAGTTTAGACCCCAAATAAACTTCTAAAAATGAAATAAATTAATTGGGTATAGAAAAGGCCAAAATACCCCTTTAAAATCCGGTTGACTTTCCTTATCCAGACAGCCCGACTTCAAACGGGCATATCTCCCTCATACGAACTCGAAAACGAGGAAACTCAGTGGAGTTGCAAAGATAATTCAAAGACCCTTTATACGGTATTTTGTAGCCCACCTAACTCATACTGTTCTAGGAGTTATGGTCATTTGAAGTTGACTAAAAACTCATACTTAACATAACTTGCCAAATTTCAGATTTTTCATTCTTTCCAAAAATGGTTTTTTCTAATTCTAGCTCTTTCAAATAGTGGGGTGTTACAAGACATGTCTTGTCTGAACAGGCGCGTTCACTCTCTTGTTTGAACAGGTACGTTCACACTTGTTGTAGTTGGCTATAAATAGAGAGGCTTCTTAATTCTCTCATTTTTCAAACATTGAAAATTTTCTCTCTTTTGCATACATTTTCTTACAATTAAAATTATCGATCGACTGAGTCTGTGTGTGTGCACTCGTTGCTAATTTTTGAGTTTGCTTAAATTATTGAAGTTAATTTATTTTATCTTGGAAGGAACTAATCTACAACCTCGGGTACTTGAGGGGATTAAATTTCTTAAGGATACACAGTGGATTCTGTGGACTCGAATTGTTTATTTTCTGTCTTTCAATTTTATTTTTTCTGTTTCTGTTTTACCAACCTTAATACATGAGATAACAATAGATTCACGCACAAATTGAGCAATTTGATCGATAGAGAGCCGAGCTTGACTTAGCGGCACAAGTATTATGAGTAGAAATTTTATCACTATTGTGTTTTCATAACTTGCATGATTTACTCATAATTTTTAAAGTGAATATGCTATCGAATATTTTGAATTTGTACATAGAACGAATCTCTTACTTGATATAATAGTGAAATGGTTATTTGAGATGTTCTCACTATTATAAGACTTGTTTATTGTTAATTGAGAAATAATTATCATTATTGAATTTTTTTTCACTTACTTGAGAAATGAGTTTCTTGAAAAGTGTTTTGTTATAGTTCTATATAACAAGATTTGATTAGAACTTTAATGCCATGTAAAAAAAATGTGTAAATGGGAGTAAATTTGATGGATCACGTAGTTAACAAAGAATCTGTTAGACCTGGTGTACCTTATATTTATATACTATTGTTACAACATTTGCTAGTGAAAAGATAGAACTAACATATTATTTCAGATCTCCCTTACATAAGAATCTATTGATATGAATATTTTACTCCTTTACAAGGGATTCACTGTTATTAGTCGTTTCTTAAAGTACAAGATTGTACATGAAAATTTCATAAATATAAGATTTGATATGACAATATTTACTGAGTTTATTACTGAGGTGTTAAAATGATTTTGCTTCCATGAAGCAGACAAGATTGAGTATTATTGTAATTTCTTTTTTAATTTCATGATCTCTAGGGTATCATAATAGCTAGCTTTCTGACTTGTCCCCTTAAAATATGATTTGGTTTAGTATTATTACTCAATAAGCTTGTGTCTCACTTCCTGCTATTTTTCTTTTACAGAGAACACATGTAACATTAACAAAGATTTCATTGACTAGAGCTTACGAGTTGGTAATGCTTATGATCCCAACACTTATTTGCGTAGGCAACAAACTTATTTATTTATTATGGATCTTTCTTTAACTCTTAGACTCGCTCTTTAATCATTTATTAGTGCCAAGAGTATTCTTTCGTAATTATAACCTTGAGATTAGTATTACATTATTGTCGTATTCGAAGATGAATTTAGTTCATATTGTGCAGTAAATGATAGTTGATGGAGATTTTGAATTTTTGGTCATTCCCAAAAATAGAGAAAACTTTGCTTGTTTTTTTTTATTGTAGAATTTCAATAAAGCTTTCTTTAGGACTCTTATCTCTCTATCCCTCACGAGCCCTTATTTTAAATTGTGATAAAGTTAATATTAGAGATTAATTTATTTCTGCAACTAATAAAACACACGTTAATAAAAAAAAATCTCAATTTATTACTAATATTATATCTTTAAATTGCCAAACAAATGAAACTTTAGGTATGGGTTAATTTCTTTTTATGTGGCCGACTACATGTTGCATTATTAGTAAAGCTATAATATGTTTTCTTATATAATTACCCACTTAATTTTTTTATTATTTATGCGAAACGTGTTAGTGAAATTAAATTACATGTTACTACTCATTAGAAGAGGCTACAAGCAAACATGATTTCACTAACATGTTTGTTCGTACGTTGAGGATAGTTTGATAATTTTTATTTTTTCTCCATTATGATTTTTATTTTATTGATTTATATGAGTACAGAATGAATTAAAAAGTATTACAAATTACAATAATTAACAATTAAAATATATTGAAGATTTAGTTAACTTTCAAACTTGTATTTATACCATATAAATTGGGATAAAGAGAGTAACAATATTATGTAAAAATTATTTAATGTATTATAAATTACAATAATTAGTAACTTAAAATATCTAAATAAAGACATATAAAAAATTTAATTGACTCTCAAATTCATTTGTACCACATAAACTGACACAAGAAAGGTAACATATATTCTGTAAAAATTTGTAAAACGAACTATTAATCATACTCATAAATCATAATTAACAATTTAAAAAGCATATAAATTTTTTTAGTTCAATCCAAATTTCATTTTATCAAATAAATTAAAACAAAAAAATAACATATTTTAAATCCACGGTGACACAAGCACTACATATAATGTCTACGTAATCAATAATTAACCAACCCCTTACAAGATTTATTCTTGGTCTACATTACACGCCTTCAATGTTACTAGACTACCATGACCAAAATAAATAAAATAAACACTCGCTCTATCCAACAATACTTGTTCACTATTAACTTTGTACACCTTTTAAGAAATTATAAATAGAAGATTAATTTACACCCTTTGAATATAATAAATATTATGTCTTGAAAAATACAATAGAAAAATGACTATAATTAATGATATGAGTAAATTAAAAACTAAATGTAAAATTATCTATTGATTTCATAAAATGGAAAAAATATTATTAAAATATCAAAATAGTATAGTGAACAAGTATTATTAGACGGGGAGTATTGGACTAACAACATTTACTTACAGTATCTAAAAAAAAAAAACCTTTTTGTACTCTTTATTACTCTAATTTTTTTAAAATAATAATTATTAAAAAAAAGAAAGTAAATTCCAGATGGCATAAACTGCGTAGCAAATAGATGAGAACATCTGTCACTAAGCCCCCAGATGGCTTTCCTTTGTACACTATATATAGTTTGTAACGCCTTCTACCTTTGTTCTCATGCATTACAACAACAACAAAAAAAAAAAAAAAATTGTTTTTGATCCTCTCAAATATGGTGGTTTCATCTCAACCAATTCTTCAGAATTCTTCAAACTTATATAGAACATGCAAATCTACCTCTGATCTCCATTTCAGTGATAATAATAAGAATAGTGTTATTCCAGTGATTGACATGTTAGATCCTAAAGCTAAATTCCTTATGACAAAAGCATGTGAAGAATTCGGATTCTTTAAGATCGTCAATCATGGTGTTTCTGATGACACGATGATTAATTTGGAACGTGATGCGGTCAAGTTCTTTGATTTACCACAGTGTGACAAGGACAAAGCTGGTTCTGCTAGTCCTTATGGTTATGGCAACAAGAGAATTGGATCAAACGGCGATGTCGGTTGGGTTGAATATATTTTGTTGGCTGTAAACGATGGACTCGTTTCTGAGAAATCCGTTACCATTCCTGGAACTCCTCACCTTTTCTGGTAATTAATTTCTATGAATTTCTCAATTAATGTGATGTTTTAATATATATACTTCTCTATTTCAATTTTTGTGTCTTTTTTTTTTTTATCGAAATTTATTTATATACTTTTTTATTATAATTTCTAGATTGTTTTTAAATATATATAAATTTTATTTCAAAGTTTTATATCTGAATTTACAATATTTTTTTGAAATTTCAATTGTGTTACCTAAATTGAAATAGAAGGAGACCTTTTAGTATTTTTAAGTACATGTCTAACAATATTTCTCTATTACATAAATATTTGCTATTTTTGGTTCACGGTATTGTCGTTGGTAAATCTATGTCACCGACTACACTTTTTCAGTAAATATTCTGAATATTGGTGACCTTTTCTAGTATACAAGTAAGATTGATTGGATTACCTTGTTGTTTAAAGTCATATATTTACACATGTGATTTAAATTTTTATATTTGAGAAAAAAAAAGATATGTTTTTTTGAGATTTAAATTTTTATTCTTTGATCATGAGTAGTCGTTATCGAGTTAAAGGGCTCGAAAATACTTGGTTAAAGTATTTGAAATTAATATCAGTTAAATATTTAAAAACTTGTCTAGCATAATTTCAAGATAAAGATTTTCACTCACAAAAATTGACATTTTCAAGTAAAAACTTCCAAATATTTTTATTTTCAATTTCACCCAAATTATATTACTACTATTTATTTTTTCAATTTCAACTAATTAAATACCGTCCATACTTCTACCACCTTCTTCGATTCTACAAGTCAAACCATTATATTAAGAAAAAGAGGCAATTTCATTGTTTTTTTCTTTGTCTATATACTTTTTTTAAACTCAGAAGAATCAATAGTGTTCTCACTTATTTTTTTTAACGTTTTTGTGTTTATATTGTGCAGGTATGCTCTGAACGAATATGTGGCAGCAGTTAGAAATATAGCATGTGTTGTGCTAGAAAAGATGGCAGATGGTTTGAAGATTGAGCCAAAAAATGTGCTGAGTAGGATGCTAAAGGATGAAAAGAGTGACTCTTGTTTTAGGGTAAACCATTATCCACCATGCACAGAAATTGAAGCATATTTGAAAGGTGGTAGAAATTTTATTGGTTTTGGTGAGCATACAGATCCACAAGTTATATCTGTTATAAGGTCTAATAACACAACTGGACTTCAAATATCACTTAAAGATGGTACATGGGTCTCAGTTCCACCTGATGAGCACTCATTTTTCATCATTGTTGGAGATTCCCTGCAGGTAATAATTACTACTAGTAACAACATTTTTCATGTGATTTTTTTTGGATTGTGTACACATGAAAAGTTTCCACTTTTGTCTGGCGTTGAAATAAAATTTTAGAATTTTACTTTCATAATTTTCAAAAATTTAATGAACAACAAAAGGTGTTCTTTACGTTTTTTCCACTCTAATTTACTCACAAAAAGTTTAAAACAACTCCACTTTATTTTCATGGTTAAACAGTTTAATATTTTTTTTTCACTTCTAAAAAAAAAAAGTATGTAGGCAGGCGTAACGGCCATGATTTTTTGCAAAATTTGAAAAAAAAAATAGTTTTTGTTTCTCCAATTTTCAAATTTCATGATAAAAACATCCACATTTAATTTGTCCATACATGACCAAAAACTAGTAGTATCATTTTTCAGATTTGCCTACTTAGTTTCTCCAATTTTTCAAAAACTATTGATTGTGCAAATAGGAATAATCTATAGGTATATAACTTAAATAGTACATAACAAACTAAATGATCCTTATTAATTAGGGGTTATTTTTCTCAAATTGGAAATTTGTGGTTAATTAATTTTATTTTGTTTGTGTATGTTTTTATGGCAGGTACTGACTAATGGAAGGTTTAAGAGTGTAAAACATAGAGTCTTGGCAAACAGTGTAAAGTCAAGATTGTCAATGATTTATTTTGGTGGGCCTCCTTTGAATGAAAAAATACTGCCTTTATCATCTTTAATGGAAGAAGGGGAAGAAAGTTTGTACAAGGAATTTACATGGCATGAATACAAGAAATCTACCTACATGACAAAGTTGAGTGCTGATAGGCTAGGACTCTTTGAAAAGAATATGATAGTACCATATGCTAAAAAATTGCCAAATTTAGGAAAAATCATACTGTAGGATTTTGTCATCCAATAGACAAGTTTGGAAAGATTTTGGTTTTGGTTGGAAGTCCAAGATTGTAAAAACCAAGATTTTTCTTGTTTTGTTTTGTTTCATTGTCTTGTGTTTTTAATTTAAAGAACTATGATTGTATAATAAAATGCCATGTAATTGTTATCGTGTCACTTCTTTGTATACTTTTAGCAAAAGCTTGTGACATTTTTTTTTATTTTTCTCTGTTTGTGTGGATAATGTAGAGCTTTTTTTTTATTAATTATTTACATCATGTCAAAATGATATAAGGCTCTTCTTCCGGTCTTAATTTTGATTGATTAACTTTTTTGTTTTGTTTGCGCAAGTTATATATAGTCTAAGGACCATCTTATTATGTTGCACTTTGTAATCTTTCGCTTTAGTTTGTGTTTTGTTCGAATAGCAAGGACTCGATGTTGATTTTTAATTTAAATGCTAGCTTTAGATTTGAAGCGGTTGCAGATAAAATATTTATCGATTCAACTCCAAATTTTGCGGCTGCGAATAAATACTTATAATAATTGTCAGGTTAATGAAGGTTTATTGGAGAATGAGGTGGAGACAATCAATAAATAATGCTATTAATGAAACTTATTTTTTATTTTCACTATAAAAGTTATTTTTCTTATTTTTAAGAAGTTTTTTTAATAATTATTTTCTTAAATTTAATCAATTAAATATAAAAATAATAATAATTTATTTTTTAGAAAACATTTCCATCGATACCAAACACATCATAATCATCATACTTGGATATTTTCAGGAGGTTGTCAGTTGTCTATATAGTATAGTTTCCTATAAACTCAATATTTCCCTAGATAAAATTGGAGTTTTTACTACATTCAAATATTGTTCCTAGATAAAATTGGTTATCTTAAATGTGAATATAAAAAAAAAAAAAAACAAAAAAAACACTGTAACTCCTTGAAATTATGCGGTAAAAGTTGAGATTATGCTGTAAAAGCATACAAATTAAATATCCATTCTTATAATTTCTTTTGCTAAGTCAAAATCAAAATGGTGCAGGGTGTCATTGATATTCAACTACATTATCGCCTCATCTCTTATATAGAACTAGTATACGTGCCCGCGCGTTGTGCATAAATTATTAAAAAATATTTAATTGTTCAAATATATTACATCGTTTTGATTTTATTAAAATATAATTATCATCATATTTTTCATGCAATATACTTAATATCATAAATTTTTATATAACTAAAGGAACAAATCATATAAATGCATGCGCACGATCATCAAATAACATTTTTGATAAAACTAAATATTATAATTATATATTTCTTATACAAACGTTTCAAAAATATATTATGATTAAAAATAAATAAGAATGAAAGAATTAAGAGAATATGTTGGTACACTCTCTCAAATTAATATATGAAAAAAAAAATATTTATTATTTTCTTTCAATGGAGAGATTTTACGTAAACTAAATAATTTATTCATTTTCAAAAAAAATTCATAATGATTTTAAAATATTTATCTGAATAATAAATTCCTCATGTTAATGGTCAATTTAAAAGTTGTGTACAAAAATACATGACATCTCTTTATTCATTTCATATTGATCAAGTTTCTACGCTTCTACTCCTCTAACACTCTGTTTGGATCATTGTTACCCATTGTATTGTATTGTATCGTTATCATACCTACAATGTTTGTTTT
>NW_006239158.1:703035-711680 GCF_000226075.1 Solanum tuberosum
TTTATTTTTACATTGTTAGATTTTAATTTAATTCTTTTTTGTGGTAAGTTTTTTTCTGATTTTTATAATATACAGATTAATTATATATCTATATATAGATTATTATTATTATTATTATTATTATTATTATAATTATCTACATTTTTGTTTTTCTTTAAATGAGGAGATTGTGGAAAGATGGTTAAAATTTAAAATATACATTTCCACAAAAGAAGGACCACAACGTTAGAGTTTTAAAAAAAATAAATACATACACATAATTAATTTTAATTTTAAAAAAATATGATTTAGTGTGGTGCTGACATGTGGCACTTTTTCTTCTCCTTTTATATATAGATAGATTATATAGTTCACCTTGTTATAGGGATGTTTTAAACTCATTACATATTTTGAATATGTAGAAAAATAGTTGGTACAAAAGCGGATTGAAAACTGAAGATAATGGATAAATTCTCTTATGTAAATTAGACAAATTCACTATAATGATCATTAACGTAGTCATAATGTCCAATTTATAGTCTCCAAATAATTTCTTTACTCGTAAAGAGAAAAAAAAAGTAAAGACAAACGTACTATCTTATTGATCTCCCTTCTCCATAATGAAAATGCATTTAACATTTAAGTATTTGTGAAAGTTAATTAACTTTCTTTAATGAAATATGTAACTCACTGAATTAACTATTGATAAAAATATGTTGCTCATAAGAGCGAGATGTTGAAGTTATGAAAGTATCTTTGATATATTTTATCTATTGAGCACCAAAACAACATCTTTTCAATGAGAATAAAGTTTACTCTTATAACTTATCATAAATATAAGATATGAAGGAGTATTGGGTTGGTCAACAAAGTAAGGATACATAATTTTCTTTAAGCTTCAAGCATAACTCACAAGGCTTTCTCAATTATTTTTCTCATTTTAGAGAAATTTATTTTCTTAAACATGTATTTTCTAAAAAAAATTAATCAATCAAATATAGGAAAATCTAAAAATTATTTTTTAAAGAAAATATTTCCATCGATACCAAACACATCATCATCATCATACATGAATGCCGTCAGGAGGCTGTCACTTGTCTAGTTATCTATATAGTATAGTTTCCTATAAGCTCAATCTTGTAACATATTATAATTTGACAATGATATACTGAGCTCCCCGGATATTTTCTTTATCTTAAGGTCTCTGACTATATAAAATTGATGTTTTTTTTAACTATAATCTGACTTCATGAATGCTTCATCTTTTTTGGATTAATTATCCAGCAGTGGGAACATTACTTGTGTGGTCTATATGATATCTTGAATGGTTTGACAATTGGAAATGGAACGAACAAAAGAACAACTAGATAATGAACACTATAATTTTGGAAACTATAGTTATTAAAGTTTGACATAACAAGTATGGATTTCTTAGCATATGATGAGAATTATGTTACGCCAACTGAGGTCAGAATCTCTACTGCGATTTTATAAATTGGTTGTATATCAAAAAGGGTAATGATACGGTTACAATGACGGTACCCATTTTTACTTGGTTAGAGTTATGTTGTGTGTTACTTCTGTTATCGACCTGATCTATGAGAGAATGCATATCGCATTGGTCTAGAGACATAATGGATTTGGTAATGATTTTGCAGCTACTCAATGAGTAAAATGTGCAGGCTATTTGTGTAGGATCTTTTCGGTAGGTATGATTTGTTTTAGTGGTGGATCTAACAGACTTTCATGATGTGATGCTAGTGGTATAAGGAAATGGGGACATTGATTTTCAAGTATAAATACTAATCACTTAATGGGTTATCAGTTGTATAATGAAGAAATGAGATTTGATGTTGCATTCACATATGAGAAACCAACTGGTTTATTACTACGGATGCTTGAGCTAGGCATTGTGTATAAGGAAAAACAATAGTGGTGGATCTATGGTGATGTATTCATATGTCTTGGTTGTGAAGTGTATTTTGAGGATTCTAAATGAGGACTAGTGATTTCACCGTAAGCTCCAAAAGAGTGGATTGATACCAAAATGACAAGCTTATGGGTAAAGGAAGTCCAAACAAGTATACTTGTGTGAAGGCAATTGAGGATTTTAGTAAGAAAGTGCGTATACAATTGGGTTAGTCCTTTGGATTTGGTTGACATAGCTGGGATTAAGGGGTCATATCGATGATAAGTTTGACTTAGAGATGACGTCAATGGCTATTGAGCATAATGGTAATAAGAGTTCATTATGAATAGGATGCAACTTTATAATAAAGATATTTTGTTAAACAGATTCAATATGGTACTGACGACTTGTGAGTATCTAAAGTTGTGGTTGCTACTATTTGGTGAGTATCGTAGTCATATGAAAAGTTGTAGGATCTGTTGGGATACCGCTCGAATAGAATTGAAAGGAGCTTGATTAATAATGGAAAGAATTAGTGTGATGTAGCTTAGCCTTCAGAATGAGGCAAGAGCAAGGATAATTACTCTTATTTCAAAGGCCAAAGATTTATCTTTAGAGAACTGAGAATTAGTTTCAGAGACGCGAGGGTCCATATGTTTTTCTCTAGTTTTGGTTATAGTGTCACATGTTCATTATATGAGTTAAAAACTATTAGATGAGATTTGAAAGGAAGTATGCAGATGTTTGGCTCGAGTGTGGTGATAAGTTCTTTTGTGGTTTTGAGTTTGGTAACATGTATGGTTGGAATCAGAATTCAAGTTTTTTCATTGTAAGTCTACATTCGTGGTAGTAGATTTTGTCAAGGTATAGATTGTTAAGGTAAGAAATGATCGATCGCATTGGTATTGAGCATTTCGAAGGACTTGTGCATGATTTGGGTCATAAAATTTGTTATTTTTAATTGTTAATGGACCTAAAGAAGGGTTTCACTTAAAGTTTTGATTTAGAGTATGAGGTAAAATGTCATGGGTTGTTGGTTAAAGGATAAAAATGTTAAGCGAGTTAGCGAAAGGAACAATGGTCTGGTATATTGAAGAGTTCAAGATGTTTGGAATTTGCGTCATGACTCATGAGAATAATCTAAGAAAAGTGAAGAAATAAGACATCTCGTGTAGACCCTTGGTTCGAAGTTGAAAATAGTATTGATTTTTGCCTTTCAGTTCAGATATGACTATGCAATAAGAACTAGTTTTGTACAGACTTACTAGGGGCTTATCAATGACTTTTACGGAGATTGAGTTTTGGTTTCGATAACAAACAGTGATGTGTGGAAGATTCTATGATTTTATGTTGGTTTGGATTATTAAACTATGGTAGATGACTTATGGGGCGCTATGGTATGGACCTGCAGTTCTACATGGTTGTTGAAGATTTTGAGGGGATTGAAACTACTTTGTTGATGGGACTACACAGACATCGTGATTCGTTGCATATAAACTTGGTGGTAAATAAAGGTTAAGTTCTCATAAGTATACAAAATTATTGAGGTGACCAATAGTTTCTCTAAGTTTTGGCATGAGGTATATGACGATTTGAATGGTAGTTGAAACTTGATATGTGAAAGATTTTGTGCAGTTGACATTAGGCGTGATTTAATAGCTTTATCACAATGGAAAAGTAGTATCATATTTGAAATTAGTGGTATCAGCCTTGGCTGGGATCATATCTTTCATGGAATGCTTACATGGAAAGAAAGGGACCCAGAGTTTTGTCACGACCCAAAGGTACACCTTAGTCATAACATGGCATATAAGACCCCGACAGACCCTATACAAGTCACTTAGCATACGTGATACAAGATAAAATAATTTAAAGAGTTCAAAAGACCGTTTTATATCATAAAGAGTTTTAATAAAATCGGAAGTCTAACATAAGTCTCAAAGTCATCTAGTAAATCATGATGAAGGTGATTGGGACGTAACCTTTACATCACATACAAGCTTTCAAAAGAAATTCATAAAGCAATAAAGATTCTCGATCCTCGGAATATGAGAACTTACCAATCTTCAAGGCTCAATAGGATCAACTAGCCACGAGGGTGAGGAATGGAAGCGTCAAACCCTACATTAGAGAAACAATGTAGCCACATGTATGCATTAGTACATGGAATGTACTAAGTACGATATCAATGCATAAGAGTTATGAAATCATGCTAAAAATTACTTTACGTGATAAGCAATGACCAAGCTAAATCATAAAATAACATGTTAGAAGACATAGGTCGTTATAAGGGTCAATACAAGCTAAACATCTTTGAGATACTTCTAGAAGTAACCTTAGTTCATTATTGTGGGAAGTTTGCCATTAACCGAAAAGACCATGTGAGCTATAACATGGAATCTGGTGTCTATTCCACACCAAAAAGAGATGTCCTTACTTTCCAAGGTAAGAACCATAAACTTGAGCTAAAGTGGATCCACTAGCTAATGTCTATCTAAGACAAACCTATGGTGGCACATAGTTATGGGACATGGGTAATCGTCACTTGTCCACTCAGTGCTAAGCATAAATCCCATGAAATTGTCATTAATCATGTTCATCTTATTATCCATGGAAAGACACAATCAAGTTGCCAATCCAAGCTAGAGTTCATTAGAATAGCTTCTAGATCTTGATCAAAGTTTAGTTGAGAAAACCATTCAACCCTATGAATCATTTATGTGAGAATAACCTTTCACAATAACAACATCGATGCTTTACTCTCAAAGTAACTTAAAATCATTCATAATACTTCATGAAAACATACATATCTCCATACTTTCATAGTTCACGGGTTTATCATAATATCATAGTTGAAAAGCATAATTAAAGCATGGACAAGTATAATTTCAACTAAATATCATAGATTATCATCAAACCATGCATTAGGAAGCTTAATGAATCAAAATAAATCATGAATTGAAACCCTAATTTCCTAGTTGGAGAATTGAAGTGGAGACTTGTAATCTTTAGGAACCCCATGGAGGAAAGGACTCCATGATTGAATACACACATACCTTGATACCAAAGACCAAGAAAAAAATGGAGAATTTGGAGACTTGAATGGAACCCTAGCTCTTCTTCTTCTTCCTTAGGCTTGAGAGGATTTGGGAGGAAGACCTTGGTCAACTTCTAGGAAAATTAGGAGAATGAGTTCAATTGGGTAATTTGGGGGTTAAAATGTTTATATATGACCTAGGGTAGAAGGTAAAACGACATAGTATTGGGATAAAATAATTAGGAAAAGACCCAAAAGCCCTTAAAATAAAAACTATCGAGCCTCACCGACGGTTCGGACCTACAGTCTGTAGGTCGTATTACAAATCGTCCTAGTCGACCGTAGGTGGGGTTCATGGACTTAGATGTGGACCTTCAATGACGGGGCCCATGTACGGTTGGTAGGTCTACCTACGGACCATACATGGCCACCGTAGGTCCCAAAAATTTTCCCAAAACTTTTCCTTCTTTTCCTTTCTACATACGGGTGCCATATATGGTCCATAGATTCTTTTATAAATCGTAGGTGGGAGCCGTAGGTTACACCTGCAACCCAAAACTTCATTTTTCCATTCTTTTCAAATCCAAGGTGTTGCAATATCTTCCCCTTGGGAAATTTCATCCTCGAATGAGACTCAAGACATCATAAAGAGGAAAGGAAAAAGATCTAAATACCAACATGAATGCAATCACATAAATGCACATATCCGAGGAGGAAAATCAACTCCAAGCTAAAGCATATCCAAAACATCATCTCATAAGGTCTATATGCAAATCATACTCAAATGTACATAAACATGGAGAAATCAACCAAGCTAACTCATTTCCTCAAAAAATATGTTTTCATAAATATGCATATATGAGGAAACATGGGAATAACCAAGGTACATGAAACTAAAAGAGTAAACCATAAGGAACTAATTACCTCAAGCTAGACTAGGAATGGAAGGAAAGAGATGAGGATAACGGGACATCATATCGGCCTCGCCACCCAAGTAGCACCCTCAACCAATTGATTCCTCCAAAAAACCTTTACGGAAGCACATTCATTGTTTCTCAACTTCTGAACTTGCTGGTCCAAAATCTCAACCAGAACTTCTTCATAAGAAAGACAATCCTTCAAACCAAGACTCTCAATTGGTACTATAGAGGTCGAATCACCAACACATTTCTTCAACAGGGAGACATGGAAACCTGGATGCACCGATGCCAAGTCATTAGGCAAATCAAGTTAATAAGCAACTTTACCAATACACCTCTAAATCTGATATGGGACCACATAACAGGGACTAACCTTCCCCTTCTTTCCAAATCTCATCACACCCTTCATGGGTGAAAATTTTAAATTGACCCAATCATCTACATCAAACTCAAGATATCTTCTCCTAACATCGGCATAGGACTTTTGTCGACTTTGAGCCATATTCAACCTTTCTCTTGTAACACCTCGGATTCAAAAAGACAAAAAAATCAGCTTTTTTTAGAATCTGGTACCCTTTCGACGGAGGCCATCCACGGGTCGTGGAAAGACCCATGGACCATAGGTGGTTTTCATGGGTTGACCAGTTAGTTTTTCAAAAATCTCAAGTTTCAGTACTTTTTCAACGGTCCAATAGGACGGTCCGTCGTTCAATGCACGCATAGTAGATAGGTTCCGTAGACTAGACCCAAACTTAGAAGGATTTTGAGGTCGAAAGTGGAGAACAACAGTTGGGACTCACAATCCGTCGATTGGACCACGTTCAGTGGGTGAGTGCCATCGTTGGGGGACCAAAGTTAGTGGTCTTTGATCCAAACGACGCCACAACAGGACGGTCCATGGTCTCTTTTGGGTTTTGACTCTCATGGGGAGGTACATATCTCTCTCACATTCGCGCTCCCTCCAGTTTGTACCACGGTCACCCCATTCCCTATCACGGTCCTTCCAACCTTCATCACGCTCTCTATTCCATCCTTGGTTCCCACCTGACCTTGGATAATTTTGGCGGAAACCTCCTCCCTGATTTGCTAGAAAGTGTACTTATTCATTGTACAAAGCTTCAAAGTGTGCATCATCGGGATTTGCTCCGCTAACTCCAACTGTGTTTGATTGATTTTAACAACGTAATCAAAGACACGACTTCCAATTCAGGTGTCAACGATCGCGTGCAATAATATAACCCAACTAAATGGGTTGGGATTGAGTCCCAAGGGAGTGGTTGCAAGAATTAATAGAAAAGTAAAATCAAGTTCTAAATCAATCATACCTATAAACATTAACGAATAAAACATACTAAATTTAAAGGTGACACAAATGTCAATTATCAATGGGGGTTTGTATTCAGCTAATGAACAAAAACAACAAAATATAAAGATGCGAGATAGGGAGACGGGATTCTTGGGATGTGATAGGAATATGGGATAAAATATACTATTGGGTAAATGCTATTGATAGTAAACCGCTGAATATTTGTAACTAGGCTAGACTTTAGTGGGGGTAAATTCTCTCTCGAGCAACTTACCTCGAATCAACTCGGTTTCTCTCGAACACCGAGTTGTAGCATTTAAGCACAGCCTCCGCCTTAGCCCATTTGCTCTCTCTCGAGCTGAATGTGTGGGAGAAGGTCTAGGATTCACTCTCTCGAGTTGAACCCACGACGACCCAATAACCACCGGCTATCGATTTAGTAGTCTTAGTTTTAAAACCTCTCTCTTGAGCAAACCAAAAACACTAAGATGAAATCGTATTTGCAACTACAATCCCATTAAGTTCAAACACAAGTACGAAACGAAATCACATTTAAATAACAAATAGACTAACAATAACCAATCCAACAAGAAATTCAACCCATATTCACAAAATCACACTACAAGAATTAGGGTTTTAGCTAGACATGAAAAAGAGATAGAAATCAATACCAACAAGTGTTTCCATCAAGTGGGTACGATAGAACATATCTTTAAACACGTCTAGGATGAAGATTCTTGGATACCCACTTCCAATTTCTTGGAGTTGAAAACCTTCAAAACCTTCAAGTTCAAGAACAATGTTTCCCAAAAACTCTAAGAACTAAAAACTGAAAAATATTCTCAGTCTCAGTAATTCTCTACAACTTCCTAAACATGTTGATTGATTAATACTAAACTACATAATTAAATACGTATTTATAGTTTTTGAAAATTTGTGCTGCGAAGGACCACTCGGCGCAGTTAGACGGGATCGTCGATACACTCGGCGATCTGCCCTTTGGTATTGTTCATCGCCTTTCAGCTTTTGCTTTCAGCATCTTCGCGTTTTGATTCATTGGGTGACAGGGAACTACTTCGCGTAACTGCTTGGCGATGCGCCGACTGCTCCCTTTCCTTGCAGACTTGATCTTTTCCTTCAAGGCTAAGCACACTGGAACATTAGGCGAGATTAAGGCCATTCGAAACTCGCCTAATGCTTTAGGCAATCCTCAGGCCTTCTTTTCTTTGTCTTTTTAGCCGCCTTGTTCCTTTTTGCCAAGTAGTGTCCATGCTTTGCCTCAAACTCCAAATACCCGAAACTTAAGGATTTACATCAGTTATTGAGACAAAATATGCATTTGAGGAAACTAAATCTATCAAAATGAAGCCCTAATGAGTCCAAATTGTGGACTCATCAACACCCCATCTTAAACTTTTGCTTGTCCTCAGGTAAAACTCAAGTTCAGCAGTTCAAAAAGGATGTCTCAAACAGTGCTACACAAGACTCAATCAT